>NW_010241712.1:30641-63450 GCF_000690775.1 Eurypyga helias | reverse complement strand
TTGCCCGGCGCAGATTATATCGCATTTTTATTACCTTTAGCCTGCAGAAATAGAATAGGTAGAATTAATTTCCTCCATTTTTTGTAATCATTGTCATTTAAACCCATCATGCAAAGAGAAAAGAAAAAGTACCAGTATGCTGCAGCGACTCCACGTAGGAGGAAGGAGAGGGGAAGGCATGGGAAAGGTTGGTTTCCTACCCTGCTCGGTCCTGGAATAAATGCTGCAGCAGGAGCCTGCTCTCTGCAAAGGTCTTTGAGTAGAAAGTATCGCTTTATAAAGTGTAATTGAGTATGATTCTGTTATTTCAGACCCCGGCTATAAAAAGCGTTCCTATTTAAGCTGTTAGTAGTGCCTGCCTGACAGAGGAATAGCCAAGTAAGCAGATTTGCCTGCCTGTCATCCTTAACTGTTTGCTATCGCCGCTCTTCTGCGATGCTGCTGTAGCAGAGGCGGTTTCTTCTTACATAACCGCCTGGGTTTTCTGCAGCCACCCCCCTTCCCGCGGGAGCAAGGCACCTCCTGGGTCACCGAATCCAGTCCCTTGCTTGCTGGCAGCCACTGCACGTGGTCCATCTTGGAGAGATGGAGCTCCCTCTCCAACCCCCATGGGGCTGGGGCCTATTCTTTTCTTCTCTCCCCGCTTGTTACTTTTCCTGGAGAGTTATCACAGCCTCTCCCTTCTCTGTCAGGAGCCAGGCCAGCTGCTGGGACATCCCTTTTGCCTCCCACATCTCTGAGGTGGCATGTGGTCCTGCTCCGTTGCCACCGCCAAGATGAACTGGAAGAGCTGTGCGTGCCCCGGGGCAGCCCATGGGAAGGTCAGCAGTCCCGTTAACAAAATCACAAGGGTCACGGATGGAGCAGGGGGGCTGCAATGCTGCCAAAAGTCACAAGTTGCTCTTGTGAATCCCAGAAGGATTCAGGGTCAGAGAGGTGACTGTCAGCCCTGCGGTGCTGGGAGGTGGGCAGCAGCAATCCCTGGGGGCTCTGTGCTCTGGTCTCTGCAGTCGAAATGGCAGCAGGTACCATGCTGGCCACCACCAGCTCGTGTTATTAGCCTCAGGTTGCTGAGAAAGCCCTGGGGATGTAGGATGGAAGCAGTAAGTGCCAGGACCTGCTTCTCTCCCCAGCACTGCTCCTGGGCTCGCGGTGCAGCACTTGCACTGCAGGAGGATAGCTCGCTCTGCAGCCCATCAGAAACCACGCTGGTCCTCAGAGCACCTGTAAAATTGGCCATTTTATTTATACCAGCCCAAAAGCACCAGGTCCAACCTACACCAATTCCAGTTTCAGAGTATTTGCATTTGTGGCTCATGTCCAAAACATGGAAAAAAAAAAAATTCTCTTTGTAACCAGAGCACATCCTTAAAGCAGCCAGTTAACCATTTCAGTTCCTCTGTCTTCCTAGAGCAGAAGCTATTTTAGATGGGTTTATATCGGATTCCCCAGAGGGTGAGGTGTACTGAGCGTCCTGTCCCTGTTGATGTGCACGTGGGCAGGTTGTGCTCGCTGTCCGTGCAGCAGTGCCCTCTCGTCACATTCCTATCCGTCACCCACAGCCTGGCCAGAGCCCCCAGAGCTGCGTGGCTTGAGGAAACTTTTGTTTGCAAGTTCACTACGTTAAAGTAAATGTATTTCCATTTAAGAGACTGAGGAGGGGGTGAGCAGAGGGAACACAGTCACACAAACCAGAGCCCTGCTGCAGAATTAGGGCAAAAGTCTGGCCTTGTTTATTCTCATGTAAATCGAGAGTAAACCCAGGCAATTTTGTCATTCTCCGCTCTGACGCATTACTGTAAATCCTACTTTCGTAACTCTGTCATTATTTATGAGTATTACCGCAGTGCTATGTGAGATCAGGGCAGAGTTATGCCTGGTCACGTGCGTGTATTAAGGACTACAGCTTGTACGTTTAAGTAGAGGAGACAAAGGCAGTCGATCATCTTCATTTTACAAATAGGGGCGTAGGATTACACGATCTGCTGGAGAGCATGCAGGAAGCCAGTGTCTGGTCTGGACAGGAAATGGTTTTCCTGTCCTGAAAAACTTTTCATAGTAGGAGGGGAAAAAAAAAAAAAAATTCCTCTTTGACATTTGGGTGAAGGGTTTCAAGGTCAGGAAAACTCGACCAGTAACTGCCCCATGCGGGTTCCAGATTTGAGCCCCTGGTCTGCAGGGCACAGATGAAGAATGTGCCCTTGCAAATCCCTCCTCACTCAATGGCTTTCCCCTGGTTGGGGGTCTTACGTATCCTCCCGACCTGCAGTGCAGTCAAGGATTTCTGCTATCCATGATCAATGATGATCGCTTGAGCAGGATGGATTCATCCTTAGTACTTGAGTTTTTGTCTACTGTGCCATGTCCAGTGCATGGTGGAAAACATTAAAAAAAAAATTTTGATCAGATCATCACGTACAAAGGCATTTAAAAGAAAAAACGGGTCTCAAGGTGAAAGGCTATATGCTATGTGTCTAGAGTGTACATGCTATATGTGTACCTTATCACTTACATAATCATCTTCGGAAGGTGGCTCGGTTCCCATCTCCTGCCCAGGCTCTGGCTGACATTGCCCTTAGTCTTTGCCCACAAGCTGAGCTACTGGGAAGGTATTTCCCTTACGACTGTACCAGCTTTCTGGTTTTCCAGTCACCAGTCTGTGCTACCCGCTCCTAAAGGCTGGTGACTCGGTTGTTGTGTGCTGGCATATCTGTTGCTGGTATTCAAGGTCTTCCTCCCGTTTTGTTTTGCCATGTTATTTTCCTATATTTAGCTGGAGGGCTCAAATCACAGAGGACAAATGTAAATACCGTATAGTAGCCTGCCTTTCACCGGCGAGGTCACGCATGCAGCGTTCACACAATGACTGCGCCTCGGTAATCTCATATTTCTGCATAACTCCACACCCCCCCATCTGACTTTCCCGTCTCAAACGACAGTATCTGCTAAAACCAGATCAGGTAAATGTAACACCTCGATATTGACCTAGGAGGAGAAAAATGACTTTCTAATCTGTTGAAGACGGTGTTTTCTTCTCAAAGCAGCCCATCCCCTCCTCCTACCATCATGCAGTGCAGGAGCCAGGAAAGATGAGGTCTCAGTCCACGTATCGCAGAGGAGCAGTCTTTGTTAGGCACGATGTGTGGGTACTGCAAAATACTTGGGAGAGCTGAGCAGGTATCTTTTAAAGGAAAAAAAGGCAATTAATTAGACTAAATAAACATACATTAGGGGTCAAAATATGCGCAGCCAAAATGAAAGCCACATTCTGGTTCATTAAATCTGAAAAGACTTCACACATTTTAAGCCTGTAATCATATTCACAGATGCACACCCCCTTCCCAACCTTCCCCCCCCTCCCGCAGCTTTCACACCTTGGTAATGGCTATTGTAAAAAGGAGCTGCCGATCTCAGCCAGGCCAAGGTTTGCTGTAGGGGACGAGCAGGGGGGCAGGACGGGGACAGTTGGCCACGGCACCTCTGTCAGGCCATCGCCGCAGAGGCTCTCGGTACCAGCAGGACGTGGTCCAGGACCACGAGGAGGAGGCATGAAACCTCACCTCGAGCTTCCCATTCCCACCCAGCTCCCGCATGGCCCCGTGGCTCCTTCCAGCCTTCCCTTCCACACCTGAAGGGTCGTATGTTACCAGGGAGCGAAGCTAAAGAACATATGGAAACGTCATGCGTGTACATATAGACAAGGGACAAAAATGGATGCTCTTGGGGACAATAAACATTAGTGTAGCTGTAAGGGGAAGGGGGAGAAGAAATTTCAGCTATTTGTGCTGCTTTTGTGGATTTTTATCAGTGTTTTTTCACTACTGTTTGTAAAAATGAATACTTATATACATATAAAATTTATTTGAATTAACGAGTCTGTGAAACCCCAGAGTCATTCTTCATGTGAAACTTGTCTTTTGCCCAAAACGGCAGTCAGAAAGAAAGATGTTATGACTGGATGCCAGCAGATATTTCTAAGGAGACATTTTGAAAATCTGAAGTGATCAGTGTGAACGTTTTCAAGATGTTGGGGCTTGTTCTGGAATACGTTGGTGATTCGATGGTTTCTTCTGGGTTTAGTTAAAATGAGATCAAAATGAAAATGTTTCTAGGATGCAAAATCTCACAAGCAGTTTTGTTTGACTATTTCTTTAGGTATTTTTTTCTGGTTTAAAAAAAAATATAGTGACAACTTCACTGCCCTGTGCATGCATATTATCCAGCAAGGAGCCAGCTGCCTGGTCGGCAGCTGACTGTCTTCCCTCTTTTCAAGAAAGCAATCCCGAGGAATTTGATGCAATTAGGAAAGTAAGAAAGCTCAGCATAAGGTGTCTTACACAGAAACCTGGATATTGTGGTTTCTGTGCCTGGATATCTTGATCAGTCTAAGCTGATTAGAAAAGCTTCTCGGTTCATTCTTGGGCAAGCTGGAAAATGATCCCTGCTTTGTATAATGAAGTATGTTATCTATCCTGCCCTATAATAAATCGAGAGCGGGGTTGGAGGGGGATTGTCATCTGGTCTAAATTAGCATTGCTCCACTGATGTTGATGGTGCCTTGACAGGGCTCACCAGGTGAGGATGTGGCCCATTTAGGGAGTTCCCCTGGGGTTACAAAAGCAGCATTGAGGACCACAATTTCAGAGAAGGAAAGAAGCCAAGAAAGGAACAGGACAGCTTGCAGGGAATCTTAAATGACATTAATTGAAATCTTATCACTTCCTTCATCTTAAGGTGAACCCAGGGCACAATAAAGAGCAATTATCTGCCATCTTCCTTCATCTGTCCCAAGTGCAGGGAGGGGAAGAGTATATCCATCACTCTTTCTGCTCTACCTTTTTTTTTTTTCCAGTAGACAATACGATATATTTACAGACCTGTCTCCCCTTCAAACCCCTCCTTTCATGGGAGAGCTGAACAAAAGCAGGTGAAAGCAATGGAGCTGGGAAAAGAGAGGGGATCTGGAAACTGGGACCAAGTAAAAATGATGCTTCAGCCCTCCGAGAAGCCATTAATCAGGTGTATGGCTATCGTGTATACGTTATATACGTCTATCACCTATCTAATCATCTTCTGCATCGGGGTGCTGCTGCGGGAGGTTTTGCTGCAGGCTGGCGGGGTGTGTGCTGGCAATTGAGAGAGCTGAGCTGATGCCCGCTACTCTTAGCCCTGAGATCTGTAGGTTGGGTGCAACATTGCTGGAAGATACGGTCTGCCTCAGAGGCTGAAGCCTTTGCTTCAGCTGTGCAGAAAGCCGAGTGAGGCAGGGACATGTTAGCAGCCTGTGGAAATGGCCACAGCATCCAACGTGGGGACCACTGGCAATTTTTTCCCCTGGCTGTGCCCCCCTTTGCATGGCTGGGAGATAAAACCGAGCCCGTGGCCCCTTTTAAAGTGTTTGCAGGACTGGCAAGGGTTGCTGCTTCTCTTGGACAGATGGATGGAGGAGACCCAGAAGATGGATCACATTCTGGTAGACCAGGAAGGACATGGGTTCAGAAGGGGAGCTTTGCCCTGCCCTTGCATGTATTATATCCATTCTGTGAATACACAGAGGACTGCAGTCCGGGGCTGCTAATTGGGCATCCTTTCCCCGCTGCTAATATCCCCATTGAAGGTCTCAAAAGCAACACGGATACGCAGGGATGGTTGTGCCTGGATTCCCTTTACCTGGGGGTTACCTGTCTGAAAGCAGCTGCTTGGGTATCTGAAGCAATTGTGGACAAATCTTCTCGCTCTGCGAACTGTAACCCATACTCTTGTTTAGGCAGCAGGGAGGAAATTTTATCAAGTCGTAATAGGCAAATGTTACCACAAGCTTTGAGATCTCTGGGCTAGTGGAAAGAAGAGAGGCAGGGCTTTGCGTGGGGCAGTGGCTCATGCCCCTGGCTTTCCCCAGCAGTCAGAAAGAGGGGCAGCGTCTCGCTGCAGGAGTTTGAGGGGAGTGGGAAAGGGCATCGACACCTGAAGCACTGAGTGCAGCCCATTGTGGGGAGTTGGGATGTGAGAGGGGCAGGTTCCAGTCGGCTGGATTTCAACTGTGTGTACAGAAACTCCAAGGCCGTGTTGCTTTTTGACAGAAAATCGATGCTGCTGTAAACATGAGAACAAAGGAGCTTGCAGAGGAGAGGGGGGAAGGAACAAGGAAAAGGGAGAGATGGAGATCTGCTGCGCAGCCAAAGCTAAAACAATGTTGGGAAAAGCTGAATTACTTCAGCACCTATTCATACCCTGGCCAAAGCTGGTTGCTCACCCATTCCCAAGGCCATCGAGGAAGTTGTGACCCCAAGTGGGATAGGTGTGAGGGCGAGAGCCAGGAGCACAGGGCTTCTGTGCTCAGTAGCCCCAGGCCACTTGCTGGGAGGAGTAGTCTCTCCTAAGGTTTAGGAACTCTTTAATCCCTGAGCCGAGGGGCTGGATGAGGCAGACTCTGTACATGTGCAGCTGGTTAAGGCTGAGCATGCCCCTCCCCTGCAAAGAGTTGTGTCTCATGATGGATATCACTGGCAGGGTGAATTCCCATTCATTTGTCCTGTGGCTTCAGCAGTGTGAGTGGTTTCCATACAGATCCCACAGGAGAGAATACCGTGGAAAAATGGGGCTTTGGGAGCCAAGATGCTGGGACTTTCTTCTTCCCAGCTCTGTAGCAAAAGAACAGATCTGGGGCCCAGCGGGTTTAAGTTTGGGATGGGGCCTGACTCCTGACCTGATACTGAGGTCATGTTGATGCACGGGTTTGGGGTTTAACCCACTGCATATAGGCTGGTGAAAGGGTTATTTAAGATAGTCCAGCTCATTGCTGATCTTTGTGACAGAAGCACAGGTTTCCACCAGCGTTGATGGAGGGAGCACACGGTCAGAGGTTTTGTGGGAACAACATGTCATTGGAAGGCTCAGCCTTCGAGGAAGGCAGGGTTTTCTTTTTTGGTTGGGGTTTTAAACTCATATATTGTCTGGCTGTCATTGGGAAGGCCACATGGAAGAGCTTTAAGGACTGATCCTGCATGAGGAGAGGGGAGTTGGCATGCACAGCTCGGTCCCCGAGTCTATCCATCTGCAAAGAATCAGCATAACTACACTTAATACACTTCCCCAACATGGCAGTTGTGGGGCTTAATTAAACTGTGCAGAGTGTTCGGAGATCCTCAGATTAAAGGCTGTGTGTACAGTGAATTACAAAAGCAAACAACATGAAATTTTCCGTGTGTTGTGCTATAGCTGTCTTCGTTTACAAGAAACAAATCATTTAACATACCTCCTATATGTAACTTGTTTATATAGGATGTGCTTATTATTCCAGTAAGAGGGAAATCTGGTACTTTTGATTATCATTTCTGAATACGTAATCCACATAAGGCAGAAAATTTGAATGTGGTGGTAAAAGAGCACAAATAGGTATTTTAACCAGATATGTGTGTGTAATTAGCCATGGGAAACGTCACCAGTTTTAATAGGCCTGAAAGACGGAGGGAGGTAAATTTAATATAGTATAAAAATAAAGGTAATCCCAGCAAAAGACAAGCGTGGAGCGGTTACTAGAGTCACCGCAGGCAGAGACAGTACATGTTTTGTGTCCAACAATAGCGGCGTACGTGACTTGAAATGCTCTTTCCTTATAAAACAAAATACCCGCTGGTTTGGCTTATTAGCGCTAATCTTCAAAGGGAGAAGCAGTCCTGAGGTTCCCGGGTTCAATTCATAAGTTCAGCTCCGCTCTGGCAGCGCTCGCTTGACAAAGTGCCATTGTTGCCCACGGCCGGGGCCGTGCGTGTGTGTGTGTGAGGTTTAACCTTCCGCGTTTCCCCTTTTTGGCGGCACAAGGAATGCCCAAAGCCGTGCAGAAATATGTCTCTGATGTATAGTTTACACGTGAAAATGCTGCATTTGAACTCGCACTGACTCCGCTCAGAGTGGATCGGGTTAAATGGACTATTACAATGGCAGGAGCTCATCTGGAACTAATAATTTTTGAGGCCACCAAAAGTAAAAAGTAAAAAAAAAAAAAGGATTTTTTGGAATGCCGGTGAGTTGGTGGCCAGTGACTAAAGCTTCTGCTGCCATCTACTGCACGTGGGTGGCAAGCAGGGCCACCAGCAGCCCCCCGCTTTACACCCAGGGCACAGGTCGAAGCGAACCGTGGGGTTTGGTGGGGATGGAGCGGGGTCACAGCCCCGCACACGAGTGGGGTCTGGCTACCCCCTAACCGCTGCGGAGCATCTGGTGGGTCCGTTACACAGCGAGCGGGATGTGGTGCTTCAGCTGTCGTGGGTTGCACGTTGTTGCCACTTGCTTAGGATTCGCCACCGCAGAATTTGATGGCTCCGATTTTGGGGAGGGGGGGCCTTAACAAAGCCCTGATGGGATTGCACGCAAGCGCCTGCATCGCAAATCGCACGAGAAAACCGGCGCTCGGTGACCGACATCTGTTTTGTCTCAGAACAGCAGAAAGAGCGATGCTGGTCCGTGGCCCCACCCGCTGGAACCGGCTCAAGCATTACCGTGCTTGCCGGCCTGGCGAGACAATAAACGGAGTCTATTTATTTATGATGGCTGGACTCTAGCAGGTCATTGGCGTGGTCTCCAAGGGCGATGCATTCGAATCCCTTTCTCAATTTTCTCTTTTCCATCTCTCCAGGCCGCCTTCTATTCTTTGTGCCTATTCTCCCAGGAGATCTGGTCTTGAAACAAATAGCTCACCATCGCTGTGGCTCTTGGTTGTGAGGTTAAATAAGTTTAGGAGGGAAAGTACGTTTGAAATGGTGCTGATCCAAATGAATGAGCCAAGCGCGCTATTGTCTTTCCCAGCTCTGAGTCCGACATGGTAGTTTCCCGGGTACATGGACATGTTGGCTGTGGGTTACATATAGCTACTGCGAAGTGGAACTGGACTGAAAATGCAGCTGGTCTTGTGACTAAACACACAAGTGGGAATCGGCCTCTGGGCTTCTGTTTTTGGCTTTCCGAGGGATCTCAAGAAAGCCACAGCAAGGGGAAGGGAAAGCGGTGTAATTTCAGAAAGCCAGCCTAATCCTGATGCCTGGCCAGCAGCCCTCAAAGGAGAAGCACAGAGGGTGTTAGGAGAGGACCTGCCACTGGCAGCGTGAGCAGAGCCCCGGGAAGCTGCCCGGGGAAGGGGTGCTAAAAAGACACAGATATTTGGTGAGGTCTCTTCTCTAGGCTGCGGCATGGGGTATGCAGCTCCGAAGGCAATGCTTGTGCTTCAGGAGCGGAGAGGGGCTGCGTCCAGGCAGGCCCTGGGCATGGGAATGTTCTTACCCGAGTCAGGGGTTTGGGGATTTGTTTCATGTAGGCTGTAGGGTCTTAAAAGCCTCAGTCTGAGCTAGTCACCTTGAGTTCCTGTTATAGGAAAGAGTATCCGACCTATTTTAAGATGAGGGGAAGCCTTCTCTGAACTGCTTTGCCTCATCCTTGGCTACAGATGGGGCCTGCAGTGACTCTCTCAGCTTGGGCAAGGATGAATTCTGCCTAACGTTACATAGAGCCCATGCCTGGAGGAACCTCTGGCCTCTTCTCTATCTTCTTGCCATTACCCTTCAGGATCTCGGGCTTGGGAAAATACAAAATACCCAGGCAGCCATTCTTGCAGTGAGAGGACTGAAAAAAATGTAGAAAAGCTTTTGAGAATGGCTCATTTCAGGTTCTGAATTCCTCCTTGGAGGTTATCTGCTTCCCTCCGCTGGCTACAGAAAGACCTAGGGAAAATAAGCCTTCTTGTTTGTCTGAGCCACCCTGGAGATGTGAGGCTTGGTGATGCGAATGCCACATTTTGTCCACCTCTGCCTCAGGTCTTCCATCTCTAAAATATGTACCCTGCCTGTACAGCCAGTGCCAGGTTGTAGGAAGTTCAGGATGTTCATTAACTCCTGCTCAGTTCACAGCCCCATTCCCCATTCACAGACTGTTTTCTTGGCTTTCCTTCCCAAATCACTGCCTAGTTCCTTTTTCATCACCCTCCATCATCCTCCAAAGCAGTGGGATTTTTTCCAGCCCAAGCCTATGCAGGTGCACTTGCTGAATATGAGGTCAGGTCTGCTCATCGCTTCGCTCTGCAGGGCCTGGGGAGAGCAAATCTGCTGGGCATCCTGTGAGGCCAGCTACGAGAATTTGGGGGATGTGGGCTTCTGGAAGCCTATAATTTACAAGGAAGAAATAAACCACACATCCTGAAAGAGCCCTGGACTGCCATTTTTCTTGCATCCCACATTTGGCAGGTTGAGAGGTTCGCGGCAGGAGCCAAGAAGTTGATGGTTAGCATGAATCTTTCCTTCCCACAGACCCTCTCTTCCCTCCTTAAATCAGGGGCTGGGCTATCTAGGAGCTCTTGGCTCCTCCGTCCCAAATTCCAGCTTGAGTTCTGCTGCGAAATATCCTCAGTTATTTCATCTTTCCTGCCGAAAAAGGCTAAACACAAACGTTCAGGAGTCTGGCACAAGAAACCCGGGTTGCTTACTCAAAAAAGGAGCAGCGAGCCAGAACTTCAGCTGCTCTCTCTCAAGATCAGAGCGCATCTATTCTGTGAAATGCTTAACCCACACTGGGAAGTGATCTTGCAGTCTTGGCCTTGCTGTATTTCCACCTGGCTTCCTCGCTCCTGCAGGCAGCTTGCTAAGTCCTAAATTGGTGGATCCACATCCTCCCCTCCCCGTGGTTGCGGGCTGTCCGCTGGAACGTTATTTGTGGGAAAGAGAGATGTTGTTCCAGGAGCAGTGGTGTGAAGGGAGCCTGGATCTGGGCCTCCCAGCTGGGTTCGCACCGTGTGCTCCAACCAGAGCTCCTCCAGTGGTTGGAATCTTCCTTCTTGATGGGCTCACATGTGTCTCGCAGGGAAATATGTTTTACAGCGGGAATGCTCACTTGGATCTCTTTCCCCCGTTTTCAAGGAACGCATGGCATGGTGGCATCTCCTGAGACCTCTCCCCCTTTGTCAGATGTGCTTGGTTCAGAGGGTGCGGTAGGGAAGGGAAGGTTCAGAGAAACACGCTGAGTGATGGGATCACTTAGAGCTGTGTTTCTTCACGCAACTCCGACTCTCCAGCCCGAGAGCAGCAGGGAAAAGCGAGATGGATGCTTCCTGTGGCACGCTCGGATTCAAATGTAAAATAGGAGGCAACTGGGGTCTCAAAGAGAAAATGAAGTCACGTAATGAGCAAAGCTGGGAGATTTTTTTGGGAACTGCCAAGTTCAGCAATATTTAAGATACCATTATTCGTTAGGAGTCATTGCCTAATGCCATTAGCTAAAGTGTTTGAGAGCAGGGTACACCTACCCACATGGGTGCCGTAGAGACTCAGTCAGAAACTCTTTTATCTTCCAAGTGCTTGTTGCGTTTAGAGGCTAGACAATAAGGAAAGGTCATAAAAGCAGTAAAAAGGGAGAAGATCCAAAGAAAAGAGCCAGGAGAAAATTCCAGTGCAGCCTTCCGGGGCAGGTGGGTTTAGTCTGCACCTGGGACTTTCTGGCTGCTCTCCACGTAACGGGTCTGAAGGTGAGGATCAGGTCAGGGCCAGTGGGGTCTTGATATAAAAAGTCCACGGGCAGCTCAGGGGAAGGATTGTGAGTGGGATGATGGTCAGGAGAGGTTGGGTCGCTCAGAGCAATATTTCTTCAGTTCATCACACGGTAATTTGATAAATACAGTTCTGGTGAAGGCAGTAAAGGATTGGGGAGGGGGGAAATATTTCCTACCCCATAAAAATGTGCAAGTCTTTTTAAGAGGGGAGGAATAAACAGATCTTTGTTCTGTCAAGCCTTTACTCTGTCAAGATTTTCTCAGTGGCACTTAAGCTTAAGAGTCACGTTGACTACTTTAGCAGAAAGTAGGTGCATGGGAATGAGGTGTAACTTCTTGTACCTCCTGGGGGGAGCAATCTATTTCAGCAACAATAGGGGAAAATCAGCTTCATTCATGAAAAAGGGGGCAACAGGGAGGAAGGAATGGCTGTTTGTTAATGTTGCCTTAAGCTAAACATTAATGAAGTGCAACACTTAAGATGCTTGCATGCCTCAATTATGTCCACCAAGCTCACATGTTGCCTTTCCAATTATGTAGGCTAAAAAATGAGGTACGTGTGAAGAGACTGCTGCCTGCTCATTACCTCTCTCTGCGAGTAGCAATTCTGCTTTCTTTCAGCTGCTTGGGTGTCAGGTGTACTTGCAGACACAGGGTTTCAAACAACAACAGCCAAACAGTGCAAACGCACGACGCGGTGCGGGGACAGGATTGCTGTGGAAATGGATTTTAACCAGGGAAATAATGTGTGATGTGAGCAGCAAGACGGACTTAGCGCCAGAGATGATGTTCTGCAAACACGGAGGTGAAGGCTGGGAAGGCTCGAAATGTTGTCTGGTGTCTGAGGGTGTTGCTTACTGACTGGAGCTGACCTTGAAGGAAGGGACTGAGAACTAGCCAGATACGTGATTGAATTATGAATGTTCATAGCACATTTTCAGTAGGCTCCGCTGCTCCTTCTGCAGGAAGCTCAATTTTTCTGTTTCTGACCATCCTGTTAGGTTATGCAACGTGTCCTTCTAACGTAAAACAAAAACCAAATACGGTTCAGAAAAAGAAGTTTCCTTTTTATTGCACTAGACAGACAGAGGCTAGATAATAATTTTGGAAGCTGGAAATTGTTTTATTTACCCAGTCCATTTTTATTATTACCACTAAGTGGGGGGAAATAAAAATGACAGACAAAAACTCCTTCAAAATTGTGCAATAATAACATAGCAGAAATAGGTGAATGAAAAAAAAATTAAAAAGACACAGAGTAGCAATTCAAACGGTATAGGCTTACACTTCACTTAAGGAACCAGATTAGAAGTTGACATTGCCTCTAAAAATCTCCGTAGAGACTGGCTGCTCGTAGGCTGCTGCACGTTTTGAAGGATGAATTCTAAATGCTACAGCTAGTTCCAGGAATGAAGATGCTCTCTGGGTCCAAGCGTAACTAACTCAATTGCATCATTTCCTTTCTGAAGTCCATTTGAAGGAGACTTCAAAGTTCTTTTGGAAAATGTTATTTTGGTCTTTCCTGAAGACAGTTTTACACTTCTACCAGAAAATTAGTGAACTTTGTCATTAACTATACTTCCCTGTCCCTACAAAGAGATGTCAAGCATATACAGATCCTGAAATCTGACCTGTGAGGAAAGGGTGTGCTGCTCACTGAGAGTCGCTGCCTTAGGTGAGGTTTCCCTGGCGAGTTTGGGGCTAATGTGAGTTTGGGGCTGCTTTCAGTGACTCTCAAAACAGGTTTAGTAAATAATCCCGCCCTGCTCATTGTCTGGGCAAGGCAGAGCCCTCTGCACCCAGACAGGAGCTTTCGAGTCACTTCTCCCAGGGTTTCTAGAAACCAGCCCGGAGCAATACCGTTTTGTGACCACCAACGTGACCTGCAAATCCCAAGGTCCTTTGCTCACGAGGCCAATAGACTACGGCTTGTATGTTGGTAGCATTGTCACAGCATGTGCTCCCTCCTGCCCGTGTGCTCGCTCCCCCCTTTCCGGCTGGGTACGCGCTCATATACATCCATATGTAACTTGATCTCCATCCAAGGAAAATAGTCTTTTCCCTGTACTAAATCTGCAGCTCTCTACTGCTAATGCTGTGTCAAGGTAGGAGCACATGGAACAAGTTATGGCAGGGTTAGCTGGGGCGTGAACTTACAGCATGCCAGCTATTCTGCAGATGAAGTATCTGCAGGCACAGTTTTCCCCTGCGGTCAACACGACAGGCTTCACCCCTCTCTGAAACCTCTCTTTGCTCTTCCCTGGGGTTCTGGCCATCGGATGAGCAGACGAGGAGCTGTATGCTCGTGCTCCAGTGGGCTCCTGTGCGTGCCTGGAGCGGGTGCTTGGCTCCACGGAGGTGGTCACGTGTGCAGGTTGCTGCGGGAGCCGGGGTGAGCACCTCGCTGCAGCCGTTTTAGGGAGGAGGCAGCCAATGGCCAAAGGAGTTACGGGAGTTATTCAGGCTGAAAGGATCGCTTTTTTGAACTTGAACTGGTGGTCAGATCTCGAGCCTGGAAAATGGCACCTCCTTGTTCTTTCTTGTAAAAACCAAAAGCACCACCCTGGAAAACCTACACGAAATCCCTCAAAAAATCCTGAGCCAAATCAAAACAAACCTCCCGGTCCAAAAACCCCACCAGATTTTAGCGTTCGACCTTAGTCTTTTGTTCAAATGGACTTAAGAGTATCAGTGGCATCTGCAGTGAAATCTGAAATGGATATAAACACAAATTAACTGGGAGAAGTTCCTCCTAAGCAGGGTATTTCCCATACCCCCTTTTTTCCTTATGGACCCAAACATTTCACTGGGCTCCTACAAGGGAAACCCAAGTCACCTCCCAAAAGTTCGTCACGTCACATTGCGTAAGGCTACTGAAACAAAACCAGAACAAAATATGCATCCACATCCGTGTACCGTATTTACACCAGAACCCTCCCACCCCCTATACATCTCTGTGAACAAGATTCCGTGCTTCAAAAATTCATAAAAATATACAATTTACCCAGAACTGCATCTATCCTGCTCACTCCCTGCCTGGGGCATAGACTTCTCTATCTATATATAAAATACACTAGCCCTGTGAAGTTGCTTTGCTGAGAGCACAGTGGTGATTTTTGCAATGAAGGGAAAGGCTCGGGGGGTAGGGTGTGTCAGTGTATTACAGCACTGAACGCGTAAGGTAAATTCAGCTTTGCACAAAGCCTGCAGCAGTGTCCCCAAACCCCTGTGCAACGCAGGGACGACGCTGCAGACTGAGCGCAGAGGGCTCTGTTCCACCCACGTGGCGTTAGTGAGGCGCAGGTAACCGGGAGCGTTGCTTTTGAGTACAGTGTTACAACCAAATGCTTTGCTGGCAATAGACTGAGCTCCGTATGCGTGTTGCTGAGCCGTGGGTACAAAGGAGCCTTTCAGAGAGGCCAGAAGTGACCTGTCCCCCAGCTGATGCTTGGAAACATCCAACCATGGGATTTCTGCAGAATATAAAGTGGTTGCAAGAGTCCCCCTTGGCATCTCTCTTCCAGACAGAGACATGGGATGGGCTAAATTCTACTCGCCGTACTCAAGCAGGATTTAGCCTGGGGGAGTACAGCGGCAGTATTTAACCAATAGTAATTCTCACCAGAGAGGTACCATCTTCTGGGATACTATACTTTAGTTTTCAGTTACCTGTGCCAGAAATATTTGCTTAATAAGGAGGGCATTCAATACTCTCTCTCTCTGCTTTTAGGCTTTCTTTCCTATATCACATCCTTTGATTTATATCTTTAAGTTTAGTATAGCCTCTGGGTCAGATTCTGGTCTCTCTGTGTAGCTGTAATTCCAGACACGTTGAACTATACATGCTGGGTTGATTTACTCAAAATTTTTACTCCTGAACAGCACCTGACCCACTAACAAGGTAAAAATATTGCAGCTCTGCAAGTTTTTACTTATAAAATGTGGTTATAGTTTGGTCCCAGCTTTGGGGGAAAAAAACTGTCACCTGGAATGATAACACCAGTAATTGAAAATAGAGTTAGTATTTCTCTAGAGTATCAAACCATACAGAACTTCAACTTTTTATACATTTTCTGTATGTGAAATTAAATGGATCAGTCATGTATCAAAACATAGTTGGCCTCTCATTTCAGCTGTAGGAAGACTGCAATTATAAATTAATTTACACAGCAAAAATACTTTTGGTTTAAACAAAGAAAACAGTGTCACAGGACGGTGTGCTGTATTTCACTGGTGCGAAGCTTTGCATATACAGAGCACGGACAGGCGTGACCCGTGAACACCCGCTCGCGTTGTCGCACTTGGGTTGGCGAGTCGTTGGGTCTGTGGTGAGATTCACGTTTTGCTATCACAAAAAAAGCTCGACAGTGGTAACCAGACATTTCTACTGCTTAGCTCTGTAGCCAGTATTATGTCTACTGGAAACGTGAGATGACTAGTGATGGGAAAACAACATATATGCGTATATATGGGTTACTTCTAAAGCTGAAGGTACAATTACAGCTACTTTTAGGAAATGCTAATGAAAGAGGATCGAGTCCCTGCTGTAAACCAGATAAATTTAGATTTATGGTGATTACGGTTGTACATGACTGTGGCAGATCTGTAGGCGATGCTTGCACACAGTGGAGGCTCCCCCTTCCGTCCCAGCGACACAGCAGCACCTTAGAGAAGCTCCGCAGTGGAAAGGTGCCCCGAGTAGCTGGGAAGTGTGTTTTAAGGTATGAGATTTAACTTCAGGTAGCGGCAAATTTTTTTTCAGTGACGTCACTGACATAAACTACAGATTAATTAGGCCTCGCACGATGGGCATGGTCAGCAGCTCGGTAGCTGCAGGTGCCCTCCGAAGGGGTTTGGGCAAGCGGTGGGAGGTGTGGTTACTGCACAACTGAGAGCGAGGGTCAAAACTGCAAAGCCTGGGCGCTCGCACGGCACTGCGAAAGGATGCGGCCCAGGGGTAACCTCTCTCCCACGGGCAGAGCCCCAGAAACCCCCCTGCTAATGGCCCGTGGCAAGGGTCTGCCTGACCCTTGGCAGCACGGCTTGGTACGGATGCTTTTGGCTTACAGATAGGGCAGCAGGAAGCTACACTCCTACATAAAGTATGTGCTGCAGTATCTTGACTTGGGCTCTGAGATTGCTGAAAGATTGTGTCTTTTAATAAGGGGAAAAAAATATGTAAAAATAAGGATTTTTATTATCATGGCAAGAACAATGATAGGGATGCCAAGATACTACTGCCTCGCAAGATAAAGTGGCACATGTTCTACACAATAATGTGTGCAATGTCTGATGACTTTGGAAATCCGTTCTCAAGCAGATTTCCTAATAAATTAACACAAGAAAAATACTTTCATATAAAACAAAGTCCAAAGGATTTTTTTTTTTAAAGTAAAAGCAAAACCTTCAGGGACTATATTACTTATCTCTCTCTACAGATATAATCTCCTGAATTTTTTTTTAAATAAATTTATTCTTGTCTTAGAAAAATAAAATGAGTAGCCAATTTAGTCAACGGAAAGTATCTCACAGACTTAAAAGCATGCCCAGCAAGCATAGCCTTGTAAGACTAAATTAATGTTAAATCAAAGCAATTTGTTACTAAACCATCTAGTCTGCAATTCACAGTTGATTACTACAAACTGTATTTTTAAAATTTTTTTTGGCCCATATAAAAATAACATATTGCAACTCAAAGTGCATTTTTAAAATAAACAATCAACTATTTTTATCAAATAAAATATTTACACCATTTGGTTTGTACAGTCTGAAATGCGCTTCATGCGATGACCATGGGAACATCATCTGAAAATCCAGTTATCATTGGGGCTTCGTCATCCTCATCTCCTGAAAAACAAACGCAGAGCTCTGTTACGCCGCCCCCAGCGTTTCGTGGGGCACGAGTTAACCGGCTACTGAAGCTGGACACAAAAATGCCCTCAAAAACAGTATGTTACAGCCTCCCTTGTGCACTTACCTGGTTGTTATATCTCAGGTCTTAACTGATTTGTGTTAGGGGGAGCGGTTTAAAGGAAGCTACTAAAAACATTTTTCCTGGGACAGCTTAGCTGTTACGCCGCCCCCAGCGTTTCGTGGGGCACGAGTTAACCGGCTACTGAAGCTGGACACAAAAATGCCCTCAAAAACAGTATGTTACAGCCTCCCTTGTGCACTTACCTGGTTGTTATATCTCAGGTCTTAACTGATTTGTGTTAGGGGGAGCGGTTTAAAGGAAGCTACTAAAAACATTTATCCTGGGACAGCTTTGTATCCTTAAAAAAGGAGCAAACCCATACAGATTTTTATGCCTAAAGTGGCCCAAAGCACGTAGGTCTTGCACTGCTATCACTTCCTTAAGGCTGCGTGTGAAACCAAGGGCTACGTACCTAAATCATCCCCCGAGGAGAATATGGCTGAGCCCAGGCGGGAGCTGTAGTGGCTGTTGGCAAAGGCAGTGAAGCTGTTCTGCAGCCGTCTGTGCCTCATGTACAGCACCACGAACCCAATCCCGAGGGTCACCAGCAGCAGGAACAGCACCGGTACCACGATGGCCGCGACATCCGTGGTTCTACCGGTTTTTGATGCAGAGGAGTCTTCACCTAAGATGAGGGAGGGAAAAAAGTGCCATTAGCAACAGATAGCACATTTCTCTAGTGAGTTTGAGGCCTTCGTTAGTCTTTGCTAAGAGGGATGGGGAAAATGCCAGGGACGTACCAGTTCCTAGTTCATCATAGAGAAGCGTGGCCGGCTCGCCGCACATCTGCCCACCGTACAGGCACCTGGCCTGAACGGTGAATGAATAGTTGTGACCTATCTTCAGGTTGGAAACTTTGAAGAAGTTTTCTGTGGTGTTCCCGAGATAAGCCGTGATGTTCATCAAGCTGTCAAACATGTGAATCTCGTAACCCTGCAAGTTGTGAAAACAAAGACACAAACCCCAAATCACTCAGCTGCAGAGGTCAGGTTTGCTCCTTCTGACAGCGCTTTGAAACTTGGTTTTCCTCCTGAATCCAGCTTGGATGAAATGCATTGGGCTATCAGCTGGGAGAGAGCGATGTGGAGCCTCCTCCAGGCATCTGTCAGTGTGTGCTGACCTTGGCCAGTTCAGGGAGGAGAGAAGATTTCGATCTGTCTGGTTCACTGTGTTCTTAGCATCCACCCGAGACCTTCCAAAACACAGAGTCCAGTAACGGTGATGGCTTTTTTTGGTGCAGTTTGCTACCTGCTCGGGCCCTGACAGCGAACGTGTCACAGGTTTTCTATCAAAGTCTAAATAATGACAATTCTTAGGTGCCACCGATGCACTTCCCAGCACGACGGGGCAGTGTCCTATTCCCAGGCCCTTTCACACGTGACAGTTGACCTTTTTCAAGAGGATAATTATGTTCCTAAAAGGTGACCGATTGCATCTATCAGCTTTAGTGCCTTAGTCGTAATAGGAATTGAAGCGAGGTCTGTGCAGAGAGCTCATCAGGGACACCGAGGGGAGCAGAGCGTACTGCTCTGTGTGAGTCTGGGAAAGGAGCCTTGCAGTGACTCTGCCCTAGGATTTTCTCCAACACAGTCCGTGGGATGGGAGAAACAGCGCAACTTACCCGGCTTTCATTGAAATTGCTTTCCTTTAATGCCAAACTCTTCCAAAACAGCAGAATATGGTCATTTTCTGTTATAATTTTTAAGGCGTCTGGTGCAGACAGTGGAACTGCGAATGAGGAAAACACGGCAGGCAGGTTAGGCTTTAACACCGGAGACACTTTTGGCTGGCAAACAGCAATGAGGTCACTTCTGAAACGTAGTATTTTTAGGGTTCGGCACAAGACTCTGCTTAGAAAAGGGAGAGGATACTGTGGCGTGTAATCTGGTAGGAGTCTTCCCGTGGGGTTTTACGGTAGGACCATAGCGGTATTTCACCGTGTCTACCCAACCCAACGGGTGTCTTTCCCATGCCCCCCTAGGCAGGAGAAAAACTCCCCAGCTATCTTGAGAGGCTTCCTCTCCGCGGCTGTTGTCTGGGGGTTTACTTGCTCTCCCTGGGAGCTGCAGGGAGGCCTCTTGGAACCGGGCTTCAGCTGCGGGAGAGGACTGGGCGATGCAGAAACGCAGCGCGTCGGTGGGATGGATGGATGGTGTCTGGGACGGGCGCTGCATTCCCTCTAGTGGACACCGCTGCAAGGCCTCGCCCCAGCACCCACCCAGCGCTGCTCCTTCCTTTACCTGTGCTGATCTTCATGCTGGTTTCTTTGCTCATGTTTCCCAGTTGAACGATCACATGGTATTTCCCTCCTGGTTCGAGTTTCTTAATGGTGTACTCCACCGTGCTGTTCCGGGTCTTCACTTTGTAGATTTTATCTGTTTTTCTTACTAAATCTTTAACCGCGACCGCATATAACTGAAGGGGGAGGAAAGGAACACGCCGTGAAAAATCTTCCTTTCCTGCAGACTTGGTAACCATCTCATGCAACAGTAGGACATTAGACAGGGGAGGGGAGGGACAAAACAATTTAATTAATCCATGCCTGTACTCTACAGAAAGCATGGGAAGTAAGCTGGACTAGCTGGATCCCTGCCTGAGATTAATATTTCCAGATCCAGAAAATGCAGTTATTTGAACAGATGAGGGCAGGAGGAAAACCTCAGGTTGTATTTCTCAACGAATCACAAGGATGCAATGCAAACTCCTGCCCTGTTGAAGTTTCCAGTTTTGCCAAGATGATTTATACCTTTAAACATTGCTGTTTAAAGGAGCGGAAAGCTTGCTGAGAAAATGACTCACCTTCAACGGAGCGAGACCTGAGCGTACACCAGCGTGTCACAAAACAGAACCGGGCTTTGTTGGGGCTGCGCCAGCGCAGCTGGAGCGGGAGGCAGAGCCCGCATCCCAGCTTGTCTGATGCCTGTCCTGCAGGCTGTGCTCAGACCCCAGCCAGCACGGACTCCAGGGCAAAGCTGAGGCCCGCAAAGGTGTCTTAGCACATGCCCAAGTTTGCTTTCAGACTCAGTCAGCAACAGATATCCCAGAGCTGACTCTTGATAAACGCACCATGAATGTGATAGGCCTGAGCTAACGGCCAGTAACGTGAATAGAGGAAATGCAGGTCACAGAGGTGTCAGCATCCTGACAATATTTAGGTAGACCTGATCTCAGAATGAGTTGTCCATCAGCAGCAGGGCAGGGATCTGTCTTTGAGCAAGGGTTTTGTGTGCAAAGGGAAAGGAGAAGGCGCTGTGAAGATATTACCATGTCCTGGTCAGGCGAATCGTAGGGTGGTTCCCACTTAATGACAGCGAACGTCTTCCCAGTGTGCACCGAGTGGAGGTGCCGAGGGGGAAGCCGGTTGTCAGGGATCATCTTCACCACAACGTAGTCAGACGGTGGCCCTTGGTAGGGAGACATCACACGGACCTTGAAGGGATGACAAAAAGGTTAGTAGTGTACCTTCACGCTTTGGTGGAAATCTATGGCCTGCAGTGGAGGTAGGAGTGGGAACAGGAAAGGAGCCTACCAGAAACAGGTACTGCTCGTCCCGCTGCACGAGCACAGTGATGTTGTGGGAAGTTGTGGTGGTGTTGTGAGGGCTCCTGTACAACTCTAGGAAGGATGTGGCGTAGAAGATGCCATAGACCTGCAGAGGAAGAGCACAGCAGGGACGGTACAGAGTTTGGCAAGGCCCAGAGCATCCACCCAAACTGTCACTGGCTGTCACTTTGCAGGGACATGAAGCAAAGACCCTTTTTCTGGACACTCTCTCCTGCTCAAGTTCAGTCTGCCCACTCCCCACCCTAAAATCCTGGGCTCAGCTCTGATAACACAGCAGTCAATTGAAAGACCACTGGAGTTATTTGTATTTCAGCCACTTCTCCACTGGATCAGTGGATGAACAAATGGATAATAAGACGACTTTCTTTGCTTATGTTTAAGGGGCAGCAGGTACTTTCCCTCATTTTTTGCGCTTAAAATTTTTAGGGCCTTGGAATTAAATCCCAACAAACAATCCTGATTTAAGGTTCAGCTTCTGTTTTGAGACTCTGAGCTAGACCCCACCCTGGAAAAGAAAGCTGATGCCTTACGACATTCCTCGGTCCAGTCCAGCTGCACTCCACTGCAGTCTGGTTGATGGCCTTGGCTTTGAGACTTGGCGATGCAGGTCTTGTCCCACTGGTCACGACATGTACAAAAGACAGAGGGCTGTCCCCCAGCTCCGTCTTAGCCCAAGCAGAAATTTCATAGGGGGTGTGTGCTGTCAAATTTGCCACTGAGGAAGAAGAGAAACATGCACTATTAGGTGAGGCAGAGCATTGCCATGTCAGGGTGAGAGCACTAGGAAACGGGCAACATCATCAAATAGTCTTAGACAGGAGCCTGCCTCTCTTTGTGTCTTCATTAATTTTGAGTAATTTCCTTTATACAGAAGCACCTGGGACTCTGGTGTGTAACCTAGCCTGTGCTTTTCTGTATCAGGATGCCTTCCCCTATCTAGACTGTGCACACCAGAGATTTTTCCAAACCAGAAATTTGATTAACAGGGACATGGACTGTATTCAAGCCCAAGAAATTGACCTTTTGCAGAGTAGATAAGGAACCACAGACAAAATCCTGGGTGATAAGGCTAGTGCAGGTCTGGTGGATAAATCCTAAATCTGCTTGAAATCTCCAAGTCCTAAAAACAGAGGCCAAGGATTTGCCCTCTCCAGATTTACTCTTTCCTAGACAGAAACTAATAGTTGCAAAAGAAGAAGTAAAAACTCACTCCTACAGCCTTCCATAAAACCTTCCGCTTGGTGTTGACTACAGCAGAATTTTACACTTTGTGCAGAATTTACCTCTTTGGATGGACTTTTCTCCTTCTATGATCAGAGTCCTTTTTTCCTGCCTGTGCGTATCAAATGTCCAGTAGATGTTCACAACGTAACCGCTGACCTGTCAGGCAGCAAGGGCACACAATACGAACACCGGTTCAGCTGGTTTTGCGTGCAGTGAGGGTCACCACCAAAAGTCTTTGCATTGTGTTTTCCATCCTAATTAAGAGAACTGGGGAGCTTTATGAGTAATAAGAAATGATTTGGCATGAAATAACTAGTTTCAAAAAGTAATTGCAATACTTAAATAGGTGATAGCTTATCCCATCCAACATTTACCATTTATCCAACACAGGCCTTTTTTTCCTTTGTCTTAGTTTCAGAAATAAAGGTGAAAATGTTACCTTGATATTAGTAGTCATTTTTAGGCTGAAACTTATGGAGTCCTCGCTGTAGCTCTCAATGTGTATGAGAGGTGGAGGAATGACTGGAAAGAAAGAGAAACAGCTGTTACCTCAGCACAAAGACATACAAATACTTATCGAAGGGGTACAGGTCAAATACAGGTTTTCATTATGACAACATACCAGGAATCCCTCATCTTTCCAGCCCCAGCCTTGCCTGTCTCTAAGACATGTGTCCCTCAGAAGACAATGACATGCTGTACCTCCATCGTTTTTTCTGTCAGCCACCTAAACGCTGTCTTATCCGTGCCCTGCACAGCACGGGCTGGAAGCAGAGAGGTCTGGGCACAGACATTTTACTTCCGAACTCAGTGGGACAAGCTCGTGTCCCAGTTAACGGCTTCTGACCTCCCTAGGAACTGGTGAGGGTGGTCAGGAGCTATCAGTGGGGACAGCTGTCAAATGAAGTGAATGTTATTACAGTCCTTCCTATCTCTGTTTTTCCACCCATCAGGTTCTCATGTACTTCATATTATCTGAACCCTGCAATTTTAGTAGCACGGTGTTTTCTTTCCTTCCTTTGTCAACGTAGTGCAGATGCACTTTTATCTAGCAAATTAGCAGACAACTTTGACATCAGAACATAGGTTTGGAAGAAAACCTTGGCAAGAATACAAATGATTTCAAAAGGCTTTTCTAAAAAACAGTTTGGAGGGAAATGATTTACTGTGTTGTTTGAATTTACCTACTGTCAGACTGTAATGTTGTGATAGCTCCTGGGAGCCTTAGTGGTCTGTTAGTGGCCTAACCTACAGGATATGCAAAAACCATCATAATTAACATAATCTACGAGGAAGAAGAATGAGCAAGCATCCTTTCAACCAGTGCAGCGAAGGAGTCAGTGGTAATGTGTCTCGCCTACCTCAAGGTAGGGTCTAGCCTACACAACTCAGGGGAAATCCATCTGCAGTCTAGGACTGCCACATCCAGGGCAGTTCATCCATCCTACATGCCACAGAGTTTAAAGGAAGAGCCAGCAACCTGTTCAGACTTGTCACTGAACTTTGAAGTAGCTCAAGTTAAGCAAAATGGTACAACGAAGCTGTTAAATAGTGTAAAACGCTCAGCTGGGAGGAATAAAAGACAAGGAGGTTGTTATGCATGCTGATGCTAACATTTCAGGCTTATATTCTGTCTTTTTGTTATGTTGTCCAAATTCACTGAAACAACAACACTTACCTTTGCCTTTTATGGTGGCTATGGATTTGGAATCACTCCAATTTCCCACTCCTCGACTAGTTACCGCAGCAACCTTTTCAAATAAGAAGGTTAGTTAATATGAACAATTGTATAATACAAACAGAGTGAGGTTAGAGCAAGGTTACGGACATGGCGGGGCTCATGAGAAAAGGACTTTGAAGCAAACAATAGCTTAATTATTTGGCAACAAAATACTTATTACAGAGATAAAGCAGCTTACTTTAAGTCAATTAAAGGAATCTAAGAGGAGGGAGGTGCATCCTCTTTGTGGATAACCATGCTCTTATGAATCTTTATGAGGAGTCCATCAAGATAAGGAGCTTTGGACTCTGTTGGCCATTACGTAGTTAGCCACAGTGGTGCGGTCCATGCAAATGCTGAATCTAGTTCCAAAGATTTCTTTGGGAACAGATTAGTATGGGAAGGAACACCATGGAAGGAAAGACTCGCTCCAAGCCATCGTGAGAATAACACTGATTCACTGGGCAGAGGGCATTTATCCCAACTCCCAGTGAACTCCCCCAACCACCCATGTTCCTTCCGCACAGCGAGGATGGACAACGGCACAGGATACATTTCCCAGGGCTCACTGTGCAGACTTTCATTTCCTACTCTTATTACTTCTGTCTATAATTACCCAGCTTCTCCCACGTGCATACATTCCCCACAGGCGGATCTGCTTCTTTTCCCGGTGATACAGCAAGGACCAAATTTATCTCTGGCCCAGATCTGGCGCAATTGCAGTGACATTGGAACGGGCAATTAGTAGTGCACATTTCATAATACAGCCTTACCTTCTGGGAGATGGAGCAAATCAAGAGCCTTAATTCAGGGCTTGAAACTATATACATTAGCAGTGCAAAGGCCAAGCCCCCATTGTGGGTTGACGTTAAAAGGGCAGGATTTTAACAACATGCTTTTTTAGCGAGTACTTGACTGTGCAGGACTTAAGTGAAGAGCAATGAGTTGGTGCATAGATAGAGCTCTGAAAATACTCACTCTAACGGTGTATAACGTGTTGACCTGTAAGTTCGTGATCTCAGTGTAGTTCTTGGTGGTTCTAAGGGATGACCACTCCTTGGATCCACTCCTGCTGTATTCCACCTAGGAGTACCAAAACAAGGGATGAGGGCTCCACCGTCAACAATACCATGGGATGACAGGTCCCTCTGTGTGAAAATGTCAGTAGAAAGAAGTCAGAAAGCTTAGGAAGGGAGCCAGAAATGAAATTATGAACTTGAGGGCTGTGGTGCTAGCTACAGCCCTGCAGCTTTTCTTCTCCCAACTTGCCCAACGGTCTCAGCAGGTTTCCCCTACAAACTGTCCCATTCCTGGCCCACGCCCCTCCACAGAGATAGCTGTGTTCAGACAGCCAGCCCGTGCTGCTGTGAGCCCCCAGAAGCCTTCCCCATCCCACCGCCAATCCAGACTTGGGCCTGCCGGGCAGCAGGACTCACAATGAATTCCCGTATGAGGCCGTGGGCATTCACAGGGGGACTCCAGCAGCCTGTCACCACACCCTCAGCTTCTTTTTTCAGGGACAGCTGAAGGTTAAAGGGAGCATCTGGTACTAGGGAGAGAAACAGAGGCGTTAGTGATGGTTGCGGCTGTGTGTCCAGATCACACAGGGAAAAGCAGGGTCTTCCTGAAAGGCTGGATCAAAGTGGGGATGGCCAATCCTTTTCACATCCCTCTGGAGCAATGTTGTAACTGCGGTGAAGCTAGGATTTTGCTAAGCTCTTTGCTTTATTCGGCATCCCTTCCTTCATCTGACCTCCACTCTGCAGCTAGAAAGATCTGCTCCTTGCGTGCAGCACTGAGCAGTCCCACAGGCTGCATGGTGAGAACTTCCCAGGGACACTAAACCACTGAGTGACGGGGAGGAAAGAGGGCAGGTTGGTGACACAGTGCAGGACTGACTCTAGGCAGGGAACTCGCAGCCCTTTTTCCCAATCCAGCACAAGTCCCAGGCCTGCGGAAAGGCTCCTTTTGTCCATAACGGGGCTACCTCCACAGTTTCTACTTTCAAAGCCAAAGCAACACACACCAGGTCACCGATAGGACCGCGCAGGTCTGCTTACATCCTTCGGGTGCCCGGAGGGTGATGAAGTCGTTGCTGTTGTAGACTCGGCTGAGGCACTGCACTTGGACTTTCACCTGATAGGTACAGTCAGGCTTGAGGACTTTCAAAACGCTGTTGGTTTTGTTGCTGTGGGTTTCCAAAATCTTCCAAATGCTTTCACCGACCGTCCTGCACAAGAGTCACACCCCTCCAGTCAGGACAGTGTTTAGTAATAAAGGGTGATTTGTACGTTCAGAGCTTGCTGCTTAGTTTTCTTTTCAGTAAAGCCACACCACTGGCTTGAAAAGACGCTCTTGGAAAGCCTGAACTAAACACAGGTTAGTGACTTTATCAGCACAGTCCTCTGAGGTTTTCAGCAACTGCTGTGCTCCAATTTCTTGACTTTGTTCTCATTGTTAGCAGTCCCACAAAGACAAGACCGGAGTGGAAGAAAACCCCTGAATATAACTACATTTCTGTCTGACTAAACAATCACAGAGGAAACAAATACAGCTTTTCACAACTGCCCCCTAGTTACAGCTATTTTGAGCCTCCTTTGCAACCAAGTATTAGAAAATGTTCCAAGTGGAACTAGACTGCGCAGCTCCCGGTCTTTCAGGCCTGATTCTCTATGGTCCTTTGCTGTAAACATGGGAATGTTGATACCCGTTCTCATGCTTCTCCTAGCCTTTACTTGATACGGACAGCAACGGGTGTAATGCCACCGTACCTGTAATAGATGTTGTAGACACAAGAGGTTGAGGACATTCTTTTTGGTCGAGCCCACATCAGGGTGACATCACCAGAGAAATCGGCTGTCCATTGGAGGTTCTGGACTTTGTACACGATTGTGTCATCTAAGCAGGCAACAGGAAAAGTTAGTCTATCAGAGGGAAACAAGCCTTTTGCCCAGAACAGAAACAGGGGTTATATTCGTAGCACAAACAACATGTGGAGGTAGAAACAGTAGTATGACTGAAGGGAACATCTGCACCATTCAAATTAGATGTGTAATTTAGATGGGAATTATCAGTGGAGAAGAGCATGCATGCCAGAAGCCACTTCAGAGCAGGAACATAGGTCTTAGTTCTCCCCAAAATGTCTCAGTTGGCTTTATGCTGCATCATGCAAGCATCTCGTTTCCCCTAAGGGAAGAAAAAGCGTGGCTGTTGATGAAATACTCTTCAACATCATTTTGGAAGTGTATGAGTGCAAACTGATCAGTGCAAGCTAAGTCACTCTTCTACTCATGCGATGAATCTGTGCTGTCACTGTGAGCCATCCAGGGCCTGCCTTCGTGGTTTTTCCTTATCACATCTCCCGTTCAGCAGAAGGACCCAAGCAAAGGCTGGTAATTAAGGCAGTAGTCTGGGGATTGCTTTGACGTGAGCTCTGCAGCTGAATCACCTTGACCTTGGGAGAGGCATTTAGGGGAAAACAGCACTGTGAAATCCAGCACTGGCACTGGTGGGGACTGGAGGTGCTTATCTGAAACAGCCCAAATCCACGCCTTGCTCCTGCTAGGCTATGCCCTGCTCTCTCCCTCCGGGGACCACATGTTGGAGCCCACATCCAAGCACCGTGGTCTGGCCCCACTCCGGTGCTCAGCTTCATTCCCAGTGCTGTACAGAAACAAAGCAGAGTGAAGCCAAACTGCTGCTGCTTTGCTTTCCCTAACGAACTGGAAAGGAAACCCAGCAGGCACGTGGGTCCGCGGACAGGCACAGCAAGACAAAATATCCGAGGGAAAAGAGAGGGTTTCCCCTTGGTGGAGCAGCCGAGCCATGAATCTCAGCAGCTCCTTCCCCCTTCCCTGAACCTGCCAGCCTCCCCCAATCAATATTTAATTAAAGAACTAAAACCTGACTGATGCTCAAACCCCCAGGCAGTTCAGTAGGAAAGCGGCTGAATCCCATGGCTGGCCAGAGACAGCGATTGATCGCCGTTATCTGCCCAGGGCGGGCTGCTGCGCACGTCCCGCCTGCCTCCGCAGGGCCACTGAAGGCCAGCGTGGGAGGACAGTGATAGCAGCAGGGTACGTGCCACGGCTCCCAGGGTCACCTTGCAAAGGAGGACAGAGCTGGAGACTATCGCTTCACCTGTGGGCCCTGTAAAATAGACAGCTTTGCTCCTACCCGTCCTAAAGTCGCTTTCTGTGTCCGAGGCTGCTGTCAGACAAATCATCAGTGTAGATACTGTCTGGAAAGTTTGTCCCAGCTAATTATAAACAGGCAAGGAGGTAGCTTGGACAACTGAAAAGAAGCAGTTATGTCTAGGATGTTATGAATGAAAGGTCATGTACCCAGGAGAGCACCACCTGCCCAGAGCAGGGCGTGAGAAAACGAGAAGGCTGCTGCTTACCGGTACAGTTCTTCTCATCGCTGCTGTCTGAGCAGTCCAGATATCCATCACACCGCTCTGTCACCATAATGCAGGCCTCTCCATCCTCGCATTTATATCCATTAGGGCACGACAGGGTGCCGTGAGTAGCTGAAAGAGGCAGAGTGGTTTCAGGACTCAAGGCAGGGCTGTTTACAATGCCAGTGCTGCTCCAAAGGCAGATATGATGCTGGAGTGGCTGTACATCAGGGATGTTTACAATGCCAGTGCTGCTCCAAACACAGATATGATGCTGGAGTAGCTGTACATCAGGGATAGAGCCCAGGCAGAGTGACCCCGTCATAGGGATATCTCGTTCTGTCTGCATCTTCTGGCATGGTGGCATCAGAAGAACCTGGAGCTTTTCCCATGGGAAACAACTGGACTTCTAAAGGGAATGGCACTGGTTGTTGGGGATTTTTAGTCTTATTTTACTGGAATGCTGCATTTACTGCAAGGATTTCACTGGCAATAAAACCCCTTGGTGGCTCTCCCACCCTCAAAAAGAGCTTCCCAAGGGAAGGAGCCAGGCAAGACGCCCTCCTCTCCCGGCACTCACGGCAGCTCCTCTCGTCCGTGCCATCCTGGCAGTCCCGCAGGCCGTCGCACCGCTTCCAGTTGGGGATGCACTTATGCAGCTGCTGGCACTCAAACTCGAACCTGCTGCAGCGTCCCGGGAGCGACGGGGAGGTGGCCGTCACATTGGGTCCTGCACACAGTGAGGAAAGCACCCAAGGCATGGCCAGGCTGCTGCTGCCAGGAGGGACCAAAACACATCCCCAGGTCCCGACTCCACTAGATGGCAATCTCTTCCCATCCAGCAGGTAAACTGCTGGGGTGATGCCCAAGCCATCCTCTCTCCCGACTGCAGAGGGCTGGAAAGAAACGGGTTTGCAGGGGATGTCCTGCACCCAATGGCTCAGAGCTCGGCAAGCCCTAGCAAGGACCACAGCGAGAAAAAACCCTCTTTTACCTTCAGCACTAGGTGTGAGCTAAAAAGCCACCCATGCAGCCCCGCTGCCCGTGATTTTACGGTCTCAGACACAGTGGCATTTGAGCAGCGACCTGCGGCAGTAATTCTCCTCCTGTGTCCTCCTGTGGGGCTGGACCAGTGTCCCAGCTGGTAGCAGGAGGTCAGACCCCAGGGCGAGAAGAGATGGTGGGATTTTACACCATGGAGTAATTCAGCCCTGTGATCTGGCAAGGCTCTGAGCCTGAAAGGCACTGCAGTCCCTGCGGATGTGATCCTACAGAAAAAGGAAAGGGGTGAGGCAGAGAAGAGCTTACGTGAAGTGGGGCAGGCTTCCTCGTCGGAGCCGTCGGTGCAGTCCTTGTAGCCATCGCAGACCCAGCTGTTCATGATACAGGTGCCGCTGTTGCAGCGGAAGTGATTCGGTAAACACGTCGGTGGGATCGATGTAGTAATGGGATGAACCGGAGAACCTAAAAAATACACCGTTCAGAGCTGATCCGAGAGGCCTGCTGCTGCGAACGGGCTGAAGCTGGGCCTGTTCCCAGCAGACTGAAAGCCACTATCAGAGGAGGAAAGCGGGAAAAGCATTACAAGCCCAATGTTTCATCTGCATTGCATCCGCACAGCTCCTGATCAGGATTTCCAAAAACACAGAGTAAAAAGATGCACGAGAGTGTGCGTACAGGCCATTCACGGCAGAATTTCAGAGCCACCGGGGCTGGCGCAGGCTGTCCCAAGCAGCCCTGAGTGAAGGCAGCTGATGTGTGCCCTTACCCTCACAGTCCTTCTCATCGGACCAGTCTCCGCAGTCGTTCTCCTCGTCACACTTCCACCGGTTGGGGATGCAGTGCCCGTTCCCGCACTGAAACTGGTAGTACCGGGAGCAGTTTGGGGCCTCTGTTGGGTTTTCTGATGACGAGAGGAGAGTCCTGTGAGCCCCAGAATTATCACCAGTCTTCAGCACGGCTGAAGTGCAGGAACATCTTAAGCTGGGCTATGGCTGGCCAGAGAGCATCACCCTATCTATTTGCCTGAGCAGCACGGACAGGGTTTTTTCTCTTCATCTCCCAACATCCCCATTCCTCACAGCCCACGCTAGCCTGTTTCCACCACTATTATGCCTGTGTGCTGGGTGCTTCAGGGTCAGACACCTCCTGAGATCTCAGAACCAGAGCTGACAGCATAATTCAGACAGAGCATGATGGTGAAATGGAGAAGCAAACCCTGCAACTCTGAAATGAAGAGGCAGCTGCTTTGTCTGGCTGGGTGCAGTTCCTACAGCTACCCAGGGAACAGTGGCAAATATTGAGTTTGGCTGAAAACTGCCTGTCTGTTTTGGGCTGGGAATCTGTGGAGTAAATATGGTCACATATGACTTAGTCAACTACAGGATGTGCCAGCCATATCAGATTTTCAGCGTGCTTCACTTTACCTACCTGAGATACGAGGAAAATGATACCGATCTCCACGTAGGACGATGTGCAAGCGGAATGCTACACACACCCATGCATATGTACGTACACAACTGCCTACGTAAAACATGAAGAAGCCAATACTCTGTGCTCCTGAAATTCAAAGGAGGCTGGAGCTATGGTGACAAGAGACCTTGAGGGTACTGCTCACCACAGTTTGCTTCGTCAGAGTAATCGCCACAGTCATCCATCCCATCACACTTCCACACCAGGCTGATGCACACGCCATTCTGGCACTGGAAGCTGAACTGGTCGCAAGTCCGGTGGAACTCGGGGTCCTGGGCTGCAGGGTGGCATGGAGAGACATCAAAGGTTTAGCATAAAGACCAAGGGCTTGCGGGAAGCTCAGCACTGAGGAGGAAGGAAGGAGCAAACTCAGAGGCAATCATGGATTTATAAGCAGATCATTATAGTCCAGAGCCAGCTCTTAGGAGATTTGGTGGCTTTCTGGTACCCTAGGGAATGAGCTCTCTTTTCCATACCCCTGGTTTCATTCACTATCCAACCCTCCTTTTGCAAAGGTGCACAATATCACACTTACAGCAGCCAGCATAGTTGGCATCTTCATCTGATCCATCTCGACACTGGATGATGCCGTCGCACACCATGGAGTGGAACAAGCACTGCTGCCGGTTCTTGCACACAAAATCCATGTAGCGGGTGCACAGGGGTTCTGGAGAAATGGGAGGTCAGGAAGAGAGGAGATGGCACCTCGTCTGTCCTTGGCAGTAAGAAAGCCACCCGCTGGGATCTGCACAGACCTGAGTGCACCGTCTGGATTTCAGGAAGTTACAGAAAGTTTCCAAGACGAATGGCTCGAGCTCTATCCCTCCACAGGCTGCCCTTCCCGAGAACACATCGGGGTGCAAGCAGGTTGGCACAGGCGTCAGGAAGGGTTTGGTCACCCCCCTGAATATGGCTCCTGACAGCACATCCTCCCTATCCGTCACAGCCCTGTCTACTGTGCCTGTTGCTGACGCTCACAGACCAGCTGATTTCCCAGAGAGCTCATGAATGCTAACTAAGGCTTTCCCGTTACCTCACCAGTGATTTTCTCCCAGTGAGACAGGCTTTGGCAGGCCGTGAAGGCTGCCAGCCCTCGCTGCTGGGGGCCCACCAGCTCCCCGTGGCCCCGGTACTCACCACAGTGTTGCTCATCCGAGGCGTCGGAGCAGTCGTTGATGCCGTCGCAGTGTTTGCTGGTTGGGATACAAGTGCCGTTGGGGCACTGGAAGCCGTTGCACTTTTTTTCTGAAATTCAGAATTGGGTAGATGTTGTGTGGGATTTTTTTTTTTTTTAAAGCTGCTTTTAGTCAGCTACAAAAAAGCCGTGGCAACAGCCCCACTTGGCTTCTCCCTGTGTCTTCCAGCTTTTGGAGATGTTCCCCTGAGTTTGCCGCAGGTTTTTCTCGTCGAGTTTGCAGAAATCCCACCCACCCCGTGGCAGAGCCCCTCCGCACGTGTCGCACGTTACCGCAGTTGGCTGGGTCCTCGTCGGAGCCGTCCTGGCAGTCGGCGTCACCATCGCAGGCCCAGCGCTGGGGGATGCAGTGGCCGTTCTGGCACTGGAAGCTGGAGGCCTCGCAGGTGTGATATACTGCTGAAACCAGAGCCGGGGGGACTGCCTGAGCGTGGGCCACTGCTGCATCCCTGCTGAGCTGCAGCGTGCGTTGGGTCGGGTCGCACCACTGTGCAACCCTGCTCCCTCTGCCTGCACCAGGACTGTGGGCCGTGGTAGGTCCCAGCACTGAGCAGAGCTCCAGAGCACAGCCACCACCCCACAGGCCCCAGGCAAGAGGATGCCGGCAGTCCAGGTTCTCCCTGGGTCACACCGTGGTCTTTTCCTCTCCATGCTGTGCTTGTTCACAACCCTGCTGTGCCTCAGGGATGGCTTTTGGAGACTAGCGAGCCCTCCCAAACCTCTCCCACAGT
>NW_010241712.1:28269-30625 GCF_000690775.1 Eurypyga helias | reverse complement strand
CCTTGGTGCGTGTGGGCAAAGGTGACAGTGGTGGCATCTTGCTGGAGATGGCAAGAAACATCACAGCAAGCAAGCAACCTCTTCACTTTTCTTCCCAGAGAGGGTGGGGAGGCACTGGGACAGGTTGCCCAGAGAAGCTGTGGATGCCCCATCGCTGGAAGTGTCCAAGGCCAGGCTGGATGAGGCTTGGACCAACCTGGTCTAGCGGAAGGTGTCCCTGCCCATGGCAGGGGGGTTGGAATCTTTAAGGTCCCTTCCAACCCAAACCATTCTATGATTCTAAGCCTTGACAGAGCGTCAGAGTCCCCTGTGCAGGGCAGGATGGACTCAGAGACGGCCCTTAATTAAGGCAGGCAAGGCTTTTCCATGTTGCTAAAGCAAATTAGAAATACAATTCTTCTTGGGTTTCCAAAGGAGTAGGGCCCTGGCTTTCCTTAGGCTCCTGTCACAAAAATCTCTGCCTGTGGGGTATCTTGGTTGAAGCCTAGTCTATGTTGTCACTTTAGAGACAAATACCACTCTTCAACCAGGAGAGCACTCGTCGTGATTGAGAAGAAAAGCAATGTTCAACTTAATTAAATTGCAGGCTACTGAATTTTAGGTTAGCGAGTGACATGCACTTGCAGATATTTCAACATACAACAATCTTGTGCCAGTAATATTCTATTAGGTATTCAGTGTGAAATGTAATTATTTTAGATAAGAGTAATAATTGCAGCCGGTGAAGTCAGATGGAATGTTTCTCAAATAATTGTGATCCTCTTAGATAATTTAAACTTTAGGCTTTACAAACTCGACATGCTTTTTGAAGTAGGTTCCTTTCCTGTAGTTAATTCTCTCTGGAGAAACTCATATGAGAGATAAGTGATACCAATATAATTTAAACCTTCTTATATAGCCACGCACCCGGAATACTAATGACCAGGATCCCCAGTGCCATGCCATACACCCCGTATGCTCGAGACACGGCAAATGCTGCAGGAGGTGAACACACAAGAGCTCGGAGGGCTGAAAGGGATCTCCTAGATCCTAATGCCAGAGCCCCATGACAGCAACTAGTGCCACTGTCCGTCCCCAAGGCTTCAGGGCTGCAGCCAGAGCAAAGCTGTTCCTGATATCCCTGGGGGTTCCTGGGGGCTTTGCAGGGCTCCTCCAGCCCCAGCCACCCATCTGCTCTAACTGATCTCAGCCACGTGGCATGGAAACCACTGCTGTTATCTGAACTGTCCTGTTCAACACTCTGTAAGTATGATCTTAGACCTTTCACTGATGGACTGAAGTGCTGCCTACTCTCAGAACTCTCTTCCAATAAACGTTTTCTAAATACTTGGATTTTTGGCTTGTCTGTTTTGGATTTTCTTGTTTGCTTGGGGTTTTATAATGGGAAAGACCAATACATTGTTGCCTGTTGACTCTTCTAATGAAGAAATGGCTCTGTCTGGGTGTTAACTTTAGGATGCTGCAAAGGGACATCAGTTTTACACTGTGGTGCTGAGGATAGTGACTTTTAACTTCAAGGCCAGGCTGGACAAGGAGCAACCTGGTCTAATGGAAGGTGTCCCTGCCCATGGCAGGGAGGTTGGAACCAGATGGTCTTTAAGGTCCCTTCCAACCCAAACCATTCTGTGATTCCATTCTATGAAATAGCAAATGAGGCTCACGGGTGTAGGACTTGCTGCGGGAGAGGCATAAGCTAGGAACAATGCTATTTCTGGCAACCAGGTTGCATTAATATGAGTTGTAAGCAGAAATAAGAGCAGATCTTCCAGGTGTGACTCCATACTCCTGACACCCTCTTTAGGTTTGCAAACCCATGGAGCAAAGTGAGGATGCTCAGGTGAGGAGCCACTTCCTTAACTAACTCTGCCTCTCCTTCACACCAACTGATTGTGGAGAAGCTGCAAAGTACATGCCTGTTTTCTGCAAAGTATTTAATGGCAAGAAAACAATCAGAGTTGAAGCTGTGAAATGCAATCAGTGCACACTGGCCTGTTTGCTGTCTCTGTGCAACAAGGGAGCCCTTTTTAGTGCAGAAGCATCCTTTGACTGCCTGGCAGCCAGAGACCCGCTTCTCCATAAAGTGGTGCTTCAAAGGCACAACCACCACCAGCTGATATGCAGGAGGTGGACAGCCCTGTGGCCACCAGAGTATTGCATGCCTGTCAGTGCAATCTTGAAAGTGAAAAGCAAAACTGAATCGCTGTGCGAGGATCACAAAGTGGTCAGCAAATTCACAGTGAGCCCTAAGGCTGGCAGAAGGCACTGGAGGAAAGAAACCCTTCGCTTTTCATAGAATCATAGAATGGTTTGGGTCGGAAGGGACCTTAAAGATCACCTAGTTCCAACCCCCCCGCCC
>NW_010241712.1:4568-27989 GCF_000690775.1 Eurypyga helias | reverse complement strand
CTCTTCTCCGGGCGACACCCCCCCCCCCCCCCAGCCTGTCCCCATAGCAGAGGGGCTCCAGCCCTCTAAGCATATTCGTGGCCCTCCTCTGGACTCAAGGAGGAGTCCAGTCTCCAAAAGGACACTTTTGGAGCATTACATCACGCTGAGCTGAGCTGCAGGCTGCCTGGCTGCCCTGCTGGGTGGCTCAGCGAACAAGCAGGGAAACTGAGGCACAAGACGTTGGCTGATGTCTTACAGCACCTCAGGCTGTCATTACTGAGACACTGCAACAGGTTATTGATCACATTAAAGTGCTTACCAGTGCAGTTCGCTTCATCAGACCAGTCCCTGCAATCGTTATCACCGTCACACATCCAGGAAAGACGGATGCACATCCCTGAGCTGCAGCTGAATTCATCGTTTCTACACTGGTGAGCCTCTGCAAACAAGCACACACAGTTCAGATGCTGTTGGGGCCAGGGGAAAGGAGGAGGAAAACTTCACGTGTGCTATTGGCTGAGGAGAGGAGGCTGATATCTCAGAGATGACAGCCTACACAGCCCTACAAACACACTCATCTGGAAAACACGTTTTCCTGCCTCGTCCCTAGCCCTGAACCACCAAAACCTACTGCCTTGCTGTTTATCAGCCTCTTCTCTCCTTCAATTCTGCACTCCATCGCTCTGAATCGCTCAGCCGGAGGCGGATGGCCACCAACGTGACAACACCGAGCAACCCACGCGCTCCCGTGTGCTTGCTGGGCAAATGCCCAAGGTCAGCTTGTAATCTCTACCAAATGTGGGTCACAGGAGTACCCAAGAACTGCAGCGGGATGATAACAGCACAACAGTCTCCCTGCCAGATCACAGCCAGGGGGAGAACCAGCGCACAGCCTTGCTCTCTTTTATCCCTCGCTTCCCAGTAACCAGTAAAAGATGGGAGGAAGCGGCTATTAGGATAAGCAGGGCAAAGCACCGCCTTACCCTGCAGCATCTCTGAGTAACACCCTGCCCTACAAAAGTGCCTGGCTTTCTGCCCTTGCCCAGGGACAGAGACAGAAGTTTGAGTGAGGGCACTCACCACAGTGACTTTCATCGCTGTTATCCCCGCAGTCATCCTCCAGGTCGCATTTGTAGGACAGTGGGATGCAGGACCCCGAGCCCTGGCAGCGGAACTGGGTCTTGGTGTCGCACACGGTGGTGGCTAATGAGGTGGAGAGGAGGAGGAGAAGGTGGTTGAGGTTATGGTTAGACAACGGTTCCTGCTACCCGAGCACATGCACGAAGTGCAGGGGAGAGGGACAGCATCCTGCCAGCTTGGCTGAATGCAGCCTGAGTTATTGTGACTGTATCTTACTGCCTTTATTAGGCACTCTGTGTAAAGCAGAGCAGGGAGGGTTAGCTGTCTCTCCGATGAACAGGACTGAAGCCTACCATGCCCATTCACAAGCCAGGGGCCTCCACCAATTCCTACCTTCAAACCCAGCCCTTTTTCCAGAGTACACTAATCCAAACCCTTCCGGCTTTGCAAAGCCATGGAACATCTGCACCTTTTGCATGCACTGGCAGTCCCTCATTTTACTCAGAAAGGTGACTTCCATTTTTAACGTGTGAACTTGATTTATTAGCTCAGCAAGAGGCCCATGCCCGCACGATGAAGACAGAAAGTCACTTTCTATCTCCATTCTTTTCCTCAGCATTGGCTGTGCCCTCAATTAGCCTCAGAAGACAATTACTGCAAGAGACAAACACACGCCCTCACAGGAGAGCTGGCATCAGTCTCACCGAATTTTAGACATTTACACCTGACCTGGCCAAGGGGGAAACATTGACCCTTGCACACACAACTCATCTGACTGTCTTCAGACGTCTACACGATGAGGAGATGGGTTGCACCCCCAGAGTGCCTCTTGCTCTCCAGGACTATGAAGGGAACGTAGACCATGGGCTCAGGTGCAATGCCGACACAGCAGACATCTAAATTTGGACACTTACGGCAGTTCTTCTCATCGCTCATGTCCCCACAGTCATTATCGTTGTCACACTGCCAAATGCTGTTTATGCAGTTCCCATTGAAGCATCTGTACTGGTTGGGCAGACACGTGTTTTCTGGTGCAAAGGGGAAAACAAAAACAAGCTGGCATGAGGCATGACGCTGCGCTTTTGGACGGGCCATACTCCTCCTCGCCCAAAGGGCAGCAGAAAGGTCGAGCTGACCTCTCACAGTGGCAGAAACCTTCTCTTAACATACAGCAGCAATGAGAACTGAGCGCGGTTTTTACCTTCCTTTATGCAAGTGTTGTTCTTCACGACGTAGCCGTGAGGACAGTCACATTTCACCTCCCCTGTGGGCAGCACAGTGCTGGACACCCCCTCGGGGCACTTGCAGCTCCTGCCGTTGTTCGACTTGGGCAGGCAGAGCAGGCTGCAGGGCTTGGTGATGCAGGCGTTCTCCCCTGGCATGAAGGTAGGGAGGAAGGGGACATCATCAGGACAGCGGGATGGAGAAGGAAGCCCAATTTCACCTGCCATCCCAGGCTGTGGGGTTAGACCCCTGTTAGGAACCAGCTCTGCAATGCCGAGTGCTGAGGGTGGCCTTAGAAATGCACAGAGCTATCTGCTCCAGGGAGATGAGGGTGCTCCCAGACTCTAGCAGGCTGCTGACGGGCAAAGCCCTTTGATGGTCTTACATCCATCTGAAAATGAAGCCAATTCTTTGGCACGTACATCATGCAGGGGCCACCCAGATGGATGAGTAAGTGGAGGACAAAGTTGGTGCAGCGCTGAGACCCTATACATTTTCTGCCCTGTACAGCACTACACATGGAAAAGCCATAGTCCATGACCTAACCCATGAGGTGCCCCCACAGCCAAGTGCCTTATGGGCTCCCTCCCTGACAAGGGAGTATCTCCTGCCAGCCGAGAAGTCAGGCACAGCACTAATGAAACACATTCCTTTCAACAGCGCATGAGTGCTTCCAAACCCCGCAGGAATGGGGACGTTACTCAGGCTCATGAAATGTGAGCTGGGATGGCCCGGTGGCCTGGGAAGCTGTGGAAATGAGGGAGGACCACATTTCTAAATCACAGGATCATCTGCAAGTTCACACCATTACCTGTTGTCTTTCCTCTGTAAAAGATTTTCATATCCATGATCCCATTTAATCGGCTGACTAAGATCTCCATTCTTGAGCCGCTGTTTTTGGATGCTCTGAAAATACTCAGCTGTGACCAGTCGTTCCAGTAGATTTCATTCTGAAACACAGGCTTTGCTCTTAGCGTGAGGAGCAGTGCTTCTGAGGCCGTGCTCATCAGCCGTTACCCGCTCCAAACCACCCTAACTGCCTGGATGTGGGGGCAATCGAATGGAAAGCCTCCCTAACCCAAGGGGAAGACTTGAGCTGGGATTTGAGCAGGAACGGAAGCAGCAGTCACATCTGCTGAGTGGCACATGGTCTGGGGAAGATACGGCAGTGCAGCTGCTTAGGAAAGCTGCACGTCTCTTGGATGTTGCTCCTGGTTTCAGCTACACCAGCCCGTTTCAGGGCTTTGTGGGAATGTGCCAGGAGCAGAAGCAGAGCAAGCATCATGCCTGCTCCTACCCTCCAAGTCCAGCGTGCTCAGTGCTCTGCTGCCACCCACCCCACATGCTCAACAACCTCTGAGCGTGTATGCCACGGAAACGAGCCACCGTGTACATACCTTAAATACAGCAATAGCGTAGGGGTGAGGGAGGCTGTCCAGGATCACAGATCTCTGCAGGCCATTGAAATCGACCCTCTCAATCCTGTCCATATAGGCTTCGGTCCAGTAGATCCAGTGGTCATCCACAGAAATGCCATTTGGCCACCGCACGCCCTCTGAAACAATGCACCCGGCCGATGACCCATCCATGTCACTTCTGTAAATGCCAGCTCTGGAGTCTCCCCAGTCTGTCCAGAACATCAGCCTGACAAGAGGCACAGAGGTTACTCAAAATAATAACAAAACAGCTCATCTAAAGGAAACAGGTTATGAGGCACAGATTTGAATACTTCACATTCCGTGCCTCTCGCAAGGCATGCCTTTGGAAAGGGAGCTCTTTGCAATTCTAATGAACGCCACCAGCAAATCTACAAGCAGCACAGGAGCTTATTTAGCTGCAGGTTCCGTGGGGCGAGTGCAGCTCGTAGGTTACCTTGCGCTGAACTGCTTTGCTTTAGCGCATTCGGCTAACGGCAGCTCAGGATCGTCCATGCGACCTTTGCAGTGCAGCCCTGGCAAAACCGTGCCCAGGAAGGTCTAACTTGCGTTTGGCTCTTGAATTTGACTACAGCTCAGTTTCTCACGCATCACTGCAGCTCTCCCCACTGACCAGACCAGTTTTACTGGCAGGGAAAGTTATTTACTAGTTGGTATGTAGGGGCAGGAAAACAGCAGTTACAGTTTGTGATCTCTGCTCCCAGGCGGCTGGCACCTTGGCCGGACACATGATGGCAGGAGGGGGCTCTACAGGGCAGGACCATGAGCAGTGCGGAACCATGAGAGGTTCCCCTGCGGAATACCAAGGCACCCAACTACGCGCAATGCTTTCTTACCCATCTTGGGGAACCAGAGTGAGGGCTCTGGGCCGTTCAAGTATTGAGGAATTGAGGACGGTGAGCCGCAGGTCTCCATCTGGCTTGGCAACCTAGGGTCGTAACGGAAAACGGGAGGGGTGTGTTTACTGTGGGCAATGCAGAGGGCCCTTGCACTGCTTAAAGCTATGGGAAATCTGTGGCAGGGACTTACTGCTCCCTAATAAAAGAGCTGCTGTGGGCACAGGGAGCAGTTACTGTGAGGCAGGTGGCAAGAGAGGATAGATGGGTGTGTTTATTGACATTTCCTTGTGACGGCGAGCAGCCGGCTGCCGCAGCGCCCTGTCCTTACCCCGTTCCGGCTGTGTGCACCGTACAAGGATGTTGCTTTTGCCCCATTTCAGCTGTGCAATCCAGCCTCACAAACTGACCTTGGTTTAAGTACACAGGGCCAAATGTTATCATCCCATTTGCCTTCAGACCCAATAAAGTGGCATGTGGGATGAGGGTCAGTGTTCAGCAATGCTTCACCAGCCAACTTGGGGCCCAGCTGCCCCAAAGATGCACCGACATAATCCCCTCTTTGTGGGTGGGCATAGCTGTACCTCAATTTTGGGAATCCCAGCATTCACCCAGTACAGCAACCGACTGAGAGGTTCAAAGGCCAAAGCTTCCACTGTTTCCAGCCCGGTGCTTATGATTATTTCTTGCCCTGAGCTGCCGTTGAGACAAAGACGCTGAAAAAAAAAAAAAAAAAAAAGAGTCAGAATGTAAGTTGAGGAAGTTCTGTGGCCTCAAGATGAGCGTGGTCAAGTGTGCAAGGCAAGCCATAACAGCTCCGAGAGGAGGAGTACCCAAGACAAACATTTGTATTTCATTTCAACGCTGAGCTGGTGCACGGCAGCGATGACACAGCCGGCCCCACGGCAGCGTCTCCGCTCCCCCCTCACCTGTATAATGTCAGGAGTGACGTCGGCCCAGTACAAGCAGTTGCGGTCGTAGTCGAAGTCCAGGGCGACGGCCCCTCGCAGCCCGGCCAGGGGCAGCTCCTCGCTGGCGCCGGAGGCGAGGTCGTAGCGGTGGATGGAGTAGCGGGTGGCGTAGAGAATGAACTCGTTCTCCTCTGCAAGAACAGCGAGCGCCTTGTTTAGACGCCTCTGGCTGTTTTAGGCTACTCAAGGGGCAAAAAGAGAACGCCAGGTATTTTTGTCTTAGCCCTGACTGCACGTCTTAGCACCTCAGCATAAGGGAGGCAAAGGCCCTTTGTCTCAGTGGGATTAGGTTAATGAGAACGCACTAATAGCCTTATGTGGGTCCCGCACGCACTCCCGCCAGGAGCACACTGCGGCTGTTGTTTGTTCCGTCGTGACCCCTTCCCTCCCTCATTAGCGTGCCGCCGATTAGAAACAAAGCGCTGATCTCCTGCTCCTCAAAACTCTCATAAAAAAAGGTGGGAGTGATATAAATCTGCGAGTCCTAGGGGACACCGGCACCGCAGTAAATATCCCAGAACGGGTTTTGTTTCTAATTTGCGCAGAATCCAGCGTAATGGGATACTGGTCCGGGACAAAGTCTCCCGGGCATTAGCACACTACCGGTAAAGTCCAATAATGCTATTAATGAGTAAAGCTAATGTCAGTAAGTAACTCTGGCTGTGCATCCCTAATGAGATTATACAGAGATACGAAACAGATACTGTACATGAAAGTGTTACCATGGTGCGAGCCAACACGTATCTGAAGACGATCAGCAAACGCTCTGGGAACACGGCACTTCAAAGCCCGGCCCGGTGGGGACGGCAGGTTTATTTTTCAATCAGCAGGGCCCTTCTCAGCACGACTAACGCAGCACTCCAAATAGCTCAAGAGGGCTCGGAGGGGTGAATAACGTGTCAGGCTCCAAATGAGGAGGAAAACTAAGCATGGCCTTGGCATGAATCCCTGCAGAGGGAATGCTTCCCGAAGCACCCGCCAGGCTGTTTTGCACCTGGAATAGCTTTTGCACCCTGAAAAATCTTCGGCCAGTGCAGGGAAACCTCACGCTGGCGGGGCTGATTGTTCCACATCCCCGGCTCAGCTGCCCTATCCCTTACACAAGCCTCTTCCCTGTCTCAGACTCGTTCTTGAGCTGCTGCGCAGCAGCATGCTAATCACACAGCTCGTGACGGCAGATTAAATTAAAGCTGTAATGAGCAGAATGCAAATAACTGAGCACGGGAGGACAAGGCCGTTTCAGTGCCTCAGACAATCGAGAGCAGAAAATAAGGACGAAGGCAAAGTCTGGCAGGCGCGGGCATGAGGACTAAAGGGCAGCCTCTGGCCCGGTCTGACCCGAAATAGCCATTGTTCACCTGCCTGCAGTGTCCTGTCTCAGGGTGGTACCTTCCCAGGATGGGCCCTCAGAAGCTCTCTGGCCCCTGGACGGGAGATAATGGCTTTGTAACCCACCGAGGCATTTCAGCTCCTGTGTCACAGGTTTTGTCTGAGTCCTCTGGGAATCTGTGTGCGGTCCCTTAGGCACCAGCCAAAGGTTTTTGGGAATGAAGCCCTTGCACCAGAGCAATTCTGTACTCACCAGCTAGCGGGCATGGTACCATCTCCCCTTCCAGCCGCGACTCGATGTCTCCACCTGTACAAGTGTCCCCAGAGATCTTTCGGTAGCTGTAAGATACACAGCCAGGCACTTTGTTTCATGGAAACCATTCACATGCCATCATGTGCAGCTAGAATAAGCCGCAATGCTTAGCTGCAATGTATGTGCAAACATGCAGTTTGTCTGCTGCCACTCACGGGGCGTTAGCGTGTGGGGTTTGGTTTTTTTTTAATCACCAATAGGATAAATCCCAGAATTTGGATGATCAGGTTCCCCTCCCAGGTACAACACATACCCTCGAGTCTTCTTGTAAGTTGAGCCAACAGGGCAAGGGACTGGCGGGTCATACGGTTTCCCGGCAAATTCAGGGTCAGGGACGCAAACTTCTAATGATAAGTCATCGCTCAGCTTAAAGCCAAAATCACTGCAAGGAGAAAGATATAAGGAAGGCTAGGGGAGAAGGAAAAAACGTAGCCATGCTATACTATTACTCTGCTCTATTTTTGCATGGAAGTTTTAAGTACCCAAAGTAATCTCAGATGCATCTCCACTCATTTATTATCAGTATTAGCTGCATAATAATGCCTTACAGCTGTCTCCAGGACATTTCAAGAACATTTTGCAAATAAGCTTGCCAGTGGCCAAGCAGACTAGGGTAGGTGAGGCAGCAAGGCATAGCTGAGCCAGCGTGCCCTGAAAGTCTGGCTGCAAGCCCCGGTTCTGCTAGCTGGTTTAGGTCTCTGGTCTGCCTCTTGGCTTCTGCTGTTGGTAAAATGGGAGTTACAGTGCATCTGTTCTTTGGAAAACATCACGGAAGAGGTTATGTCAATCTGATTTTGCAAGGAGTCCAGGGCTGTGATTCTGAGGCAGGAATCAGATCTCATCCGTCCTATTCCTTCTGCTCATGATGAGCCAGAACCCTTTCGAGTCTCTGTTTTGGCATCAGACGGGCAGGTCTGAACCCCTGTCCTTAACTCCACGCAGGGGGCACTCAAGTGGTCTGGCCGTGAGCTCCACTGAAAGTCCAGTCCCTGAAAAGCGGCTCATTTTCTAACCCCAAACCTTCACATCTGATTGCCAGAGCAATTCCTGATCCTGAGAGCTGTGCAGTGTCAGTAATGTGCAAATTTCAGATAAAGTGACATAGCAGGGACAGTTGCATCCCTGCGGCTAAAGGGCACTAAGCTTTTTAGTGGAGGATCTCCGTATGCGATGGGAAATTGCCTGCCATCATGTGAAAGAAGGTGATGGATTAACAATACTTTCCTCTTGCATAGAACCTTTCAGAGGTTCCCAAAAGGCTCTAAAGACATTAATTGAGTCTCATGCCCTGTTATTAATGAAAGGATGTTTTCAGTCTATTTAGTTTCCTCTTTGCTATAAAATCAAGCAGTGATACAAAGAGCTAAGTAAATTGGATGTTTGTTCACTTTGAGCGATTGGTCACAGATATTTACCTCAGACTTACAATCCAGACTAAAAGGAATTAATTGGTATTTACCATTCAAAGTCTTCCCTTGTACAAGAGCAGTTGGAGATCATGACAGGCCTGTCAAAATCTTCTCCATTGAAACAGGTCGCATGAGGAGTCCTCCTTTTGAATACGGTTTTATGCCCCAGTAAGCATTCATTGCCTCGCTCATCGGAGGGTGACCACAGTTTGTAGTCGTTCTCGGTGCAAGGGACCCCTAGGAGAAGCGACAAGGTTGGGTAAAGCAGGGCCACAGGCCTTGCTGCAACTGGGACCACGGGTTTAAAAGCAAGGGAGACGCAGATGTCCCCGGGTCACTGCTGCGTGCCCAGCGATGGCACCGTGTCCTGTGGTTTGCAAGGCTCAAGCCCCAGCCCAAAGGGAAAGGCAGAGCAGAAAGCACTTCAGCTCAGAGCGTGCAGGGCGCTCGGTGACAGGAGGCAACGAGCAGCTCCATCGCAGTGACGGTGAGTTGGCAATGCCTCATTTGAATGAAGTCATTCTAGTTACCAAACAGATCTGTTTCTAACAAAACGTCAAGGGAATCAGTTATAAATTTTAGTCAAGCAAACTCCTCTGCTGGGTTTAACTGCTCTTTGATTAAAATGCTGCCTTGCAATCAAAGCTGAAATGGGTTATAAAACATTCATAGGCACAAGCTTTCAGAAGGATTTTTTTTTCCCCTTTCCTTTTCAACAAATCCCGTGGCGAGGAGGGAGCGGGTATGGGGAAAGCACAGGGGACATGAGTGCCTTCAGCAGCTGTGGACGTGCGGACACGAGACACGAGGGACAGGGCACCCAAACGTGGATGATGGTACCTCAGACCCCGCTGTCAATGCCCTCTCTCCCCCAGCTCCCCTAAGTCGGCCAGGCAGTGGGGTCTGCTGCTAATGGGACTTGAGGGCATCTCCCTGGACAACAGGATGGAGGGCAAGAGCAACAAAGGTTTTCTCTGTGCCCAATTCGTATTTAGGCACCCAACTTCCTGTGCTGGTCAGTGGGACTCCAGGAGTCTTAGATGACTAATAGTTTGGTTTGTAGCATGAGGTCTCTAGGTCGCTTTGGGCTCCCAAAAGCCTCCCTCATGCCCCCTTCCTCGCTCTGAGACCCCCAGAGATGGTATGGCAAGATCTGACTTGCACTCACAGGGATGCTTGGGGCAAGCTGTGTGGCTTTGGGGACCAGCTGCTTTCAGGCGAGGGCTTATTAGTGTGCATAACCTGCAAAGCTGCAGGGTGGAGACAGAACAGCTCTCCCACCGCACCACCAGTGTCAGCAACGGCCCTGCCACCCGTCCCCTTACCCAGCACATCAGTGGTGTTGATCTGCAGTATCAGCCAGCTGTGGCCGTTCTCTTTGTACGAGCCAAAAATAGTGAATATGGTGCTTTTCTCCCCGGGCTCGGTAAGCAGGCCGTACACAAACACCGGCTTCTCTGAGAAAGTGAACGTTTTCCAGGTTTCCCCTTCATTTGTGCTGTACCTGGAGAAAGAGGATTGGGATTGCTGCCAGGGGCTGCTTGCTTGCCCAAGCCCAAGCCCCAGAGGCAACGCCCCTGCTCAGCCACTTACTTGAGCTGGTCGGTCTCGGTGCCTTGCGCGATGGCCACCAGAATGCCACCGTGGTCACCCCAGGTGTAATAGTGGGGTCCGGACAGCGCCTGGAAAAGAAAGGGTGCCGAGGGGTGCATCAGAGCCATGCTGAATTAAGGGGGGAAAGCGTGCTTCATCAGTGTCGTGGTTGACCTGAGCTCTGGGTCGCCTGGGCTGAGCCAACTGGAGGCACCAGAGATTCAAGTGTTTATGGGCCAACATCTGCTGTGAAGAGCAGCCAGGCTGATTTCCCTCAGCGTATGGCTGCGTTTAAGAGCAGCCCTGGACTCTGCTCTTCCCGTGCTCTGCACAGGGAAAGAATTAACAAAGTGCCGTTACACGAAGCCGTAGCCCATCGCTCCCCCTCTCAGCCTGCAGCTCTTTGTCACGTCTGTGAGGCTTTCCCAGTGCTCGGCAGGGACTTCCCACCCTCCTAGGCCTGCGGAGAAGTGTTGCTTTTCAGGCTGTAAGCTTTCTTGAATGCTCAAAGAGAAGTGGGGCCATGGTATGCGAAAACAAGCCCCAGAGACGGTTTCTACATCCATCCCGCAGGAAGAAACTTGTATTTCACACTCATCTCCAGCTCTGTCTCATGTCCACCAACACAAAATCACCTTTGTTTTCCTACCCGGGGAGCCCAGCATGGCTCAGGATGAAAGCAGAGAGCACGCACGTGCCCGACTCTGCTCACAGTACGTGCCGTCGCGCTGGGGGATGTTCCCGCACAGGGCATTGAGTGCATTGCTGCTTTCTTTTGTGCACTGTGAGCTGTGATCTGGAGAGCAATGAGCCTTCCAGCCTGCTGCTTGCCAAAGCCAAGGGAAGGAGCTGTGGGCCGAGGACCTGCAGTGCTGGGTCGTTCCGCACCTCCTACTCACGAGACAAAGGGCCCGAGGAAGTCAGGGGTTTGGCATTGTTAACCATGGGTCAAACCTGCCTGTGAGCCAGGGGAGGTTGGCACCTGAAAGTCTCAGCTTTTGGATACCCTGTGAGCACCCCTGTCCTGAATTTTGGAGGTGCCTGCTCTTGGCTGGGGCTGGCCTCTGGACCACAGCTGGCTTTGGCAGCAGCCAGACCTGTGGCGTGTCCCACCGCCGCTGCAGCTGCCCAGACGTTCACCCAGACCGCGCAGCACTTGCAGGAGGAGAAGTAGGGTGTTTAATTCACGGGATTAAATAGCTTGCAGATGTTGAAATACCAGACTACACTCACAGCAGAATGCACAGGCGGACCACAAACACTGCCGCAGACCAGAACACCCACTCAGTAAACAGCATCAAACTCCCCATAAACCGAGGGCAACATCCCGTTTTTCTGGAAGATACCGGAGCCTCTCCAGACATGCAAAGTCCTGGCTGTCAGTCCTGACTAAAAGGCGCCAGATGACCTGTGCCAGGGGCAAATCCTGCCAGCTGAAAAAGAGAAGTAGAGCAGGGACCGCTCCTGCATGTGAACCCACCACCTTCACCAAGAGGTTCACCTGCAAGCCAACCCACACTCGGTCCTCCATCTGAAGACCTTTTTGCCTTGGTCTCAAGGGACATTCACACCTTCCAGCCACAGCTTTTGGATGCGTACGTGGAGGTCTCCGTTAATGCCCAAGAGCTGGACGTCACTTATCTGTATTGCTCCCAACGTCCTACCCGCTGCACCTCTGCCTTGGCTGAGCCATCAAGCAAAAGAGGAGCCTCACCTCTCTCCACCTTGCTCCGGCACTGCTCGAGACATAGACATTGGTTTTCCTTGCCATGTTCTTGCCAATGGAGCCTAGGAGAATGAGAGAAATCATTCTTCTCGAGAAATGCAAAGTGATTGCTTAAAATGAAGCCAGACACCTCAAAACTATTTTTATCTGTGAGCTAAGTGACAATGATTGAGGAGCTGATTTTTCACACTATAAACTAATCCCTTCAAAAGCAAATATTTTAAAGACTATTACGAGTTTTAAAAGCAGCTGGGGAAAAACCTATGGCTGACAACATGATCAAACAAAATGTGTAAGTGTTTTCTTCTGTTAAAGAGTGAGACAAATGGTAATTTCTATGTGTCCAAGAAACCCTTCACGTGGCTAGCAGCAGGAAAAAGGACAGGAATAAAGCAGGTGAGGTTTCTCACGTCACGATGCTGCCGCAGAATGTACAAGCTGTAATTACAGTACGGGGACTGCAGCAGAGAAGGGACAGCAGAACCCGCAATTTAACTGCATTCTTGTAACCCCCATATACAAACTAGATGCTGCCAAGTTCTTGACATCCTGACAACAACACATCCCAAGCCCTTGCACGTCGGTGGGAAGGAAAGCAGGTACCGGTGGCGATGATCAGTCCCGGCGCCGACTCCTTGGAGAGAATGGGCATCCTACGCAGCTGGAAATTAAGCAGCTGGCTCAGGCGCTGGGCCAGGTGGAGAGAGCACCCCTGAGAAAACTGGAAAAGCCAAACACAGCAGCATCAAGCCTCCATCCCATGTTTGTTTGTGCCCTCGTCCCACCTAGTCTGGCCCTCTCTGCTTGGAAAGGGGAGGAGGGACTCCCTTGCAGCAGGATTGCTGTTTCAGCCTCATTTGTGGGGGACTTCCCCCGTGCTCTCCCCTCATCGCTCCCTGCCCCACGCTACCTCACAGTCTATCTGCTCCCCGTAGCGCGTCTGCGCTGGGGGCTGCAGCAGCTCCCAGGTGCCCCCCTTGTCGAAGGTGATGACGGAGCGCATGTTCTCCTCGCTGAAGGAGCCGTTGAGCAGGGTGGCGATGTAGACACCCCGCACGCCTTCGACGCGATGGAAGTCCGCAAAGGGCTCGTTGGCAAAATACCTGCGAGGAAATGCAAAGGTGGGATCAGCCTCCCTGGGGCTGGGAAGCAGCGGACTGTCGAGCCCAGGGATCAGAGCGATGCTTTGATCAAACTCAGCCAAAAGCTTTGGCCGATGTTCCCCGCAGCCGGTGAGGCACATCCCACGTTACCTGACCAGGGTGTCACTTCCAGCTCCTCCCGGGCTGTAGTACAGCACGTTTTCTAAAGACAGGGAGAACTTCAGGCCTTCTGCCTCCGAAATGTAGAGGTTGGTCCGGTTGTTGTCATGGCTGACGCACACGAACACCTGGTCCTCTGAGGTGTCGGCAACATAATACTCCTTTGGGATGTAAATGACAGGCAAATAGACTCCCCACGTGTGGGCATACAACAAGGTTTATGTGCAGGCTGGTTTAGAGTTTTCTCTTAGCCACCTGAAATTTATTCTTCCCTTTTCACCCATTTGTATTTTTTCCCCTTGGCAAGCAGGTATTGTATTTTCTTTTGTGTTTCTCCTCCAGTGATCGCTATCCTCTGCCCACACAACCCACTGGCAAAGCCCCCAGGAGCAGCACTGGGTGCCAAGCACCGTCGGTGCCAGGTCCCTCTCTGCCCAGACCTCACCAAGGCCGAGGCATCTCGAAGCTGGGAGCGTACTTCATGCCCTGCTGCTCTGCTAAACACCAAGCGTACTTCTGCTCTCCTTTCGTCCCTGCCAGCCTGGGGACACCACAGCATGTTTGCTTCACGGATCACAGACTCTTTGGAAACTCTGGCTGTTCCCCCGGGCTTCCTCTGCCTGCAGAGAAGGCGGATGCTCTGGGCCATGCTCATGGAACAAGCGTGTGCTCAGTGACCCCACACCATGGGAATAGGTAAGGTCCCCAAAAGCAGAGCCAAAGCACGGAGCACTGAGATCAGTCCCTCTCGGGGCATCTGGGCTCTGCTGCCAGCCTCCATCACCAGTGTTGGAGGAGGTCACTCACACTCAGGGCAGCACTGGCCCTGCACAGTGCTCTGGGTACTCCAGTATTTCTCCAGAGGCATGAATCGCTAGGATAAAGTACTATCATGTATACCACAGGATCATCCCAGTGCGAGCTTTTGCTCAGCCAACCTCCCTGAGCTGGTTCATTCAAGGTCACTTCCCAGCTCCAAATCCCGCAGCGTCTGGTGAAATGCAGAAAACTGCTGCTGACATCTGAGGGCATCCTTGGAAAATGAGGCAGGGAGGAGCTCTATCTGGGAAATCACCACTTACCTTAATTGGATGCTTGGTTACGAACTGGGCCACGCGCATCGGCTTGCGGTTGAAGGAAACCCAGAGCTGGACCGAAGGCGGCTGCGAGCTGCCTTGCAAGTGCTGCAGCAGAGCAGAAGGACATGTTAGGAGCAGCTCTCACCCCCAGAATCAGGTAAGGAGGCTGGTTTTAATTCCTCCTCCTTCTACAGAGCAGCCTGTCCTTTCCTTCCTCTTTTAAACAATTTGCACAAAACAAAAGGCACCAGCACGAAGCCAAGAAAGTAAAAAGCTGTGGGCAACCTATTTCATACAGGATGCCAGTGGTAGGAACCTAAACCCAGATTTAGGCTCCAAAAATAAGCAGCCTGGTTTTCCCAGGCTCCATATCCCTAAGCAACCATGCCTCCCACGGAGAGGAGCAGAAGTCAAGAGTCCTGGGTGCCTGTGCCACCCAGCCTCTCTGCTTCCCAGCACCACTCCTGCTGTGGCCCAGGTTTGCTGCGAGTGCCAGATCCCAGATTGGGGGATATCATTTCCATATCAGGGCTCTGCAGCCAGGCTGGCCTCCCTCTGAGCATCAGCCTTTCCCACCAGTCTTTGCCTCAGCATGGAATATGGGTGATTTTAATGTTGCTTAGTGTAACACCGGTCATTAGAGCTGCAGGGGAAAGCGTTAGTGTCCCCTGTGACACCTAAGCCCTCCAGAAGCAGAAACAACTCCAAAGAACCCCAAACTGAGTTCATGCTTTCAAAGGTCCCGACTCAAACCAGCCCCATGCCCTCCGGGCAGTCCCGTGGCTTCTCGGCAGAGACAGGGACCATCCCCCCGCTTCACTCCACACCACCAGCAAGCCTAGATAAAATCTTCTGCAAACCACAGCAGGCTCCAGAGCCGGCGCAGCGCCAAGGGGATGGGCCCCAAGAGTTGCAGGCTGTACTACCCTGAAAGTGCCCTGCAAACATGTTCCCTGCCAGCATCAGGTCCCGCTGCGGCCACACAGGTGGCCAGAAGGGACACGCTTACTGCTTGCTGCCTAGGAAATGCTGCGGAGTTTTGCAAGGAGTCACCCCTAAATTACAAAGGTTGCTCATTAAAACAGGCTCAATGGTAGCAACGGGGGATGAAAGCAATGCTCACATCTTCTAAAAAGAAAACTGCTCCTTAACTTGTAGAAGGAATAGGAATCTACCTCTTTGCTGTCATGTCTCTGATCATATGTAAAGGACGTGCTCTCAGAGAAAGCACAGATGCTTTCATGTTTGTCTGAAACTGGCCAACAGCTTCAAAAAGAATAGGGGGTCTAGGCTATAGAGGGACAAAAAGACCACCTTTGGTGACCCATATCCTCTTTCCTTAGGAAAGCAAACTGAAAATCCAGCTCTCTTACCAGGCTGGAGCACATTAGGCTACTTGGACCTAGTCCATGTTTGATGCTAATCCTGTCTGACAAACACAGAGCTGCTGGGCCACATCCCCCCATTACCCTGCCCCCGCCCCAGCCTCCCCCCTTGCCTGCCTTCCCAGGGTTTTTCCCGGGTCCCAGCACTTCGCAGCCTGACCTACTTCTGCCCAGCCTGCCGACAACGGGCGTACAGCAACGCCACCACGGCGAGCTCCGCTGGGAGAGCAGCATCCGTAGGTGTTGCTTTGTCCGCAGCAGTCAAGTAGGGAAGGCAGCTTCAGGCAGCCTGAGCAACGCCTCCGTGACAAGCCGGAGGCGAGGTCTGAAGCACAGCAGCGAGCAGCATCGTCCCCAGCAAACACGCTCCCCCCGCTTCACGCGCAGGGCCCCGCTGAAAGCGGAGCTGTTGCCGACTGCGGCAGCCCTGTACCGAAGCGTCCACCATTACCCGCGGCAGCGATTGCCTGGCGTGGTACTCACCACGGACTTGGTTGCGAACATGTATTTGTCCCTGAGCTGGAAGTCTTCAATGTCTTCCAGGATTATTTCCTTATTTTCTCGGGTCTGAAAGAAATCAGTGCTGCGAATGACAGTCGAGGCCCCAGAAGGCTCATGCCGCTCGATGTACACTGTATTTGGCTTATCGTAGGGCTCAACTCCCCTGGAAAGAAGAAAAAACGCGGCAGGGTTATCTCTGCACTCACAGAGCAATGCAGAAGGCAGTGGGTACCAAGGAGCAGGAGCCCTTTCAAGAGATGGGGCGGGCGGACAAGAAACAGGGGGAATGTGGAGCACCCTTGGGTGCCTGTGTTGGTGGCCGTCTCTTGTCACCCTGCCGTGACACATCCCCATGGTGCAGGTGAGGGGAGTTGGGGGCCAGGGCTGGCGAATGCTTTGGTACCCAGGTCCTTGATTTGCACAGGGCAGCCAACAAGGCGAGGGGTGAGGAGTAAGAGAACACAAGAGCTGGGTATAACACGCAGGTGCGATACGTACCAAGAAAAAGACTTCACGTGTTCCTGAATCATTATCCAGGTCTGGCCAAAATCATCTGATTTCCAGAGCTGCAACGACAAAGGTGAGAGATGTCAGTGGGATAGAGAAACCAAAGACCTAATCCTTCAAGATGCCCAGTGTCAAGCAGCAAAGGCAGGACAGACATGCATCCATTGCAAAACTGTGAATTACTTTGATGATTTCTCTTTACATGGCAGCTGCCTGGGGCCAACACCAATCTTTCTAGCTGCAGGAGAATAACCCAAACAGGAAAAAACTGTGCTTTAGTCCCCTACCAGAAGGATTTCTCACTGTCTGTTGATCCACGTGGTTTTACACTAATTCAGAAATAAAAATAACAGGGTATAATGTACTCATGGAGTGCAACAGCAAGGGTAAATATCCAGGCAGAGCCGTCTGCCCCTCAGAAGCCGTCACAACCTCGAGCACAGCAACACACTGTTGTTGCAGATCTACGAGCATTAGTATGGCAAAGGTCAAGAGGAGAGAGAGTATCTTGCATTGCGCCAATGAAAGCTGCAGTGATGAACGTGCCAGCCTGCAGGCACATCAGCCCCTCTGTGGATCCCATCCCCCAAAGAGCCTGTGTCCCTGAAAGCTGCCTGGTTTTTCCCAAGTGCTGTGGTGGCACCTGAGCTGCAATCTTTGCATGGCCAGCTCCGGCTCCCAGGGACGGCATCAGTGGTGCCCAGCAGCCACCCTGCTACGACTGGACTCAAAACAACCCACAGCAGCGTAGAGGCAGGATGCTGGCCTCCTGTCCAAGCAGAAGCGCTCACCTGTTTTTTAGGATGAGACCTGTCGAAGCCCAAGAGGAGGTTGGGGTTCCTGCTGTGCAGGAGGAGGTCTGCTGCTCTGAAGGGAATCGAGAAGCCCTGAATATAGTTGCAGAAGTCAGTGGTGATCCAGAGGTAGGGGACGAAGGCGTCCACGAAGATATACTGGGAAGAGAGGGACAGACAAGGAAGAAGGAAGCAGATGGTCAGCCTCCAGGCCAGAGCAGAGCTCAGGCTAGCAGCAAGAAAGGCCCTGCGGAGCCTTTGAGAGGGCAAGCTCTGGAGGAGAGGAATTCTCCTGCCCCAGATGCCCCTTCTCCGGCCACGCTCCAATGCCCCTGAGCATCACAGAACCAAACAGGAGGCATGGCAGCATGCCCAGCACATCCTGCCTCTGCCCCAGGGACCCCCAGGATGGCCCAAGGGGCTGAAAAACCAGCCTCCAGTCCTCATCTGCAGGAGGGGCCCGTCCCTCCCCACTGCCACAGCACAAGGGCTCATGGGAGCACCTGCCCTGTGCAAAGCAGGTTTTCAGTATGACCCATGGATGTGGGTCGGGGCAGCTGCACACCCAGGCCCCCTGGCCCAAGGGCTGGGCTGTGCTCACGCTATCAGCAGTGATAAATCAGTGCTGCCCCACGTACGAGGCCCACCGGGGCCGACTGCCACATCCTCACCCTCTTGTTGTCAGCAGGGCTGTGGTAGAACTGGGCGATGGCCACCTCGCTGCTGTTCCCCCCGCCGAAGCTGAACCTCTCCGAAATCTTCTTAAAGCTCTTCCCATAGTCATACGACACGTAAACCTGCAAAGGAGAAGCCTCAGCAACACAGAGGATAGTAAATTCTTTTTTTTTGTGCCGCTGAACTCAAACTCACAGGCCTTTCTTTCATCTTCCCAGCACACAGCAGAGAAGCAGGCTGGAGGTTGAAAAGCCACTCGAGGACACGGCAGGGTTGCAGTACTTACGTCGCTGTTTTTGGGACCCAGCAAAGACAGGCTGTCTCTGGCCAAGGCCACGATCACGTTGCTCTTCTCTCCCGCCCAGTGCACGACCATTTGATTGTGGGAATCATTGAGGCTGACCTGCAACGCCAAAGGAAAGGGCACCCTGAGCCACAGCCTTGCCCGCAGGAACAGAGAGCAAACACCTGCTCCGATCACCCCTTCTCAGAAGGAAACACTCAGATTTCGGGGAAACTCATTCAAAACAGGGGCAGAAGTGAAGCACTCCAGAGGCAAACAGCAGGGCACTATGTGTCCAGCTCCTCACCCCTCGGAGGGGCCGGGGTTGTGCTCGTGGGCACCCACAGGGCTCCAGCCTGGAGTGCTACCTACAGCAGGACAGCCCACGGCTGTCGGCTGGGAACTGTTTTCCGAGCTTGCTGTGCCTTCACCCCACTCCCACCTCACCCTTCAGCCTCATTTAAAGCCCCCCGCTTCCTACAGTGACTTCTTCTGTACTCTAAGGGATGTGCTGGTTTCCAAAGCAAACGCAGTTGTACACCATGCAGTTATTCCCTGTGCACGCATGGCATCTGGCAGCGCTGGAACCGCGCGGGTCACGGAGGGCTGGTTTCCATGGGGAAGCTATCACAGCATCACTTCAGCAGGCGCTGAAGGTGCCGGAGCCTCTGCGCAGGAGCTGAAGGTGCAGGAGCCTCTGCACAAACCCGGTGCCTGTAGCTGCCAGCGAGGAGGGATGGCCAGCCTGGCCGGGGAAGTAGCTCGGCCACTGATGGGCTGCGGCAGCCCCCGCGTGCCACCGTCACCGTGGCTCGGCCGATGGCTGGCAACCCCTAAGCTCATGGCCTTGGGAAACTGTAAAAATACAGGGCTAAGCCCTTCTTAGGCCTGATACCCCATGGCTCCTGCTGACCCCAGGATCAGCGAGGAGCACTGGCCAGCATAAGGGGCTGGTTTAGCCTCTGCCAGCGACCAGCAAATAAAACATTAGGAAAAACAAGGCCTTAATTCTGGAAGTGGAGGCGGGGTGGCAAGTGAAACAGAAGCCCTCAAATCCCTCTTATGCAATAGGCTCACGCAAGGGGAAAACAAAAAAAATCAAACCCTGAGGCCAGTGCCCCAGTTGCACCCCCCCACTTGGCCAGAGACACCCCCCCGGCCGGGCTGACCACGCCGGAGCATCCAGATCGCAAATGCAGCACAGATTTAGGTCAGGCAGCAGCATCGGCTACAAAGCAAGCCAGCAGTAGCCTTGCACTCCCGCTGGAAAAAAAAAAAGCAGCGATGCTGTTTGAGGATGCAGGGAAACAAGGAAGAGAAGATGGAATTGTTGATGCCCACTGAGACAGCCCACACAGTCTGAAACCCAGAGCAGCTCTGCACCCCCAGTCCCCCTCCCCTCCTTTAACAAGCAGGATAACCCCATCTAAGTTTCCTACGTACATATTGGTCATTTTGGGTGCAGCTTTTTTGGGTCCCTGGTCGCGCCCAGGCTGAGACCGTTGACTTGACCCGAAGGGCAGGGTTTATTAGCCTCTCTGGAGTTTTGCTGTTATTTGGAGGAGAGAGGGATGACGAGGGGGGAGCCTGTAGCTGCTTGTTCAGAGACAGAAGCGAGCAACCCTACCCAGCCTCCTTTCCCCCAGAAAGCCCCTCCAGAGGAGTATTTGCCTGCTCCCCCCAAGGAAAACCAAAATCTGGGTGTGCCAGAGCTGCCCACCCTCCACAGCTCACCTCAGCCTAGAGGGGTTTGTCACCGTCCCCGTGGCAATTTCAGCAGCACGCTGCCTTTTCTTTTTTTTCTGCAAGAAATCCAACGCTAGGACAGTTTCAGTATCACTGTTTCCTATGCCCTGCTTCGACCTCAGCAATAAACCTGTCCAGCTTTTTTTCCCCACAGGAGACCCTTTCTCAGAGCAGGGAGACCTGGGAAGCATAGTGACACCCAAAGACCAGGAGCACCTTATTGGGACTCAGAGGAGGCAGCTGAGCCTCATTACTCATTAATGACCCCAGACAGCCTAATTAGGGCAGAGCCCCTGTATAAAGACCAACTGGCACATGCAAGAATTGGCTCCCTGGCAGGAGGGGGAAGAGCAGCAGAGTGCTATGGGGCTGTGCTCAGCAGAAAGTGTGGGAGTAGCTAAAGACTGCTAGAGCATGTCTTACTAAGGGGTGTAAAGAAAGAAGAGCTACCAGAAGGATGCATTATGCTGGAAGTTCCCTGGGAAGGGCTTGTGCAGCAGTGTCTCAGGTTTAGGAGCCCTGTTCATTTGTCTCTGCCAGTTCCCAGTGTGGGAGACCACAGGCTGTGGCTGAGCAGCCCTGCCATGGCCCCTCTAGGTTTTGTGGGGTCCCCAGTGGCTCAAGGGGAGCAACAAATGGGATGCTAAGTCTTTACTCTCTAGGCAGCAGTGTTGCCTTCTGCCTCAGGTGAACAGTTCCTGATATCCCATTGACCAGGATGTTTGCTGCAGAATAGCTTTGCAGTAATGCTATTCCCAACACAAGTAACCCTTCCCTGTTTGCTGGGGTGAGGCTCATTTGGCAGGAGCCCACTGTCACAGAGTCCCCCACCTCCCTTGATAGGGGAAACCTTCCCTGGGAGTGGGTTTAACCTGTGAACAGGCAATGCCTGGTGCCTAATGGAAACAGCATTTAATATAAATTCCACTTAATGGGAAAGTGTTTTGGTCTTTGCCAAGTGATTAAGTGTATATGAAATATGCATGAAATTCTAATTTGTCCTCCTAATATGTAAGGTGCCAAATGAAGTCCAGGAGGAGAGAACTGGAGCCAAGATACAGTAAGGGATGCTTGTAGCGCTAGTTAATGTAATTAATGCTGCTAGCTTTGCTCACACTATGTATTTATTTTTTGATAACAGAGTCTTCCAGTAAGTGGATCCCTTGCAGAAATGGGGTGAGAAGACAGGCCCTGGAGCTGCCATCCCGTGGGAGCACGTCCCAGAGCAGATACGAGCTCCCGCACGGCTTAAGGGGCATAGTTGGAGCCTGAGTGCTCCCTGGCTGGGCTGGGGGGAATGTCCTCTGGACAGTAGTAGTGCCTTGCTGAGCCTCTGGAGGTTGGAAGGTGAGCAGACCAGGGTGCACAGCGTGTGGTGGTGAGCTCCTCCAGCACCTGGGGCCAACGGAAGCGCCTCGATCCCAAGTTTCTTGGCATCTGCAATGTTCAAGTGCCAGCTCCCCTTCCCATTGTGTCCCTCCTGGCTGCTTATGCCCAGAATTGAGAGGTTGGGGCAGGGTTTTGGTTGCCAAGCTTGGCAGAGGTGCCTCACCTCCTTACATGTGACAAGCTGCAGCATCGGCAAAAGCTCTGGGCTCCCAAATGGTGCAGGCTGGCCAGGAGATGAGCGATTCTGGCGCGGGGACCTCGCTGTGGCTACTCACATGGCTACTGGCAGGCTAGACAGCAACATCTCGAACCTTTCTGACAGCGTAGGACTCTGAATCCCAGCCTTTGAGCCACCGGCGAGGCTGAGCTGCTCTGCGTAGGAAGTGTAACTTCCCTGTGCAGAAAGCACGCTGTCAGCTGTGATGAGCTGCAAGCAGAAATACCGCACGCCGGCTTGACTTGCCATGACGCCCGCGTGCCGTGACAAGTGTCGGGACAGCGTTAGGGCTGCTCTTGGTGCCGAGTGGGCTTGGGAGCCAACTGTGGGCGTCGATGGGTTTGCTCTGCTGAGTTACTGCTCTAGCTGTAGAACTCGGACTGCAGCTCAACCCAGGCGCTCGCTGTTAATCAGGAGGTGATGCAGCGTGACTACTCGGGGGGAGCTGAGGCTCAATGCTCTGAAATTGGGGGTGTGCAGAAAAAAAGACTCTTAGAGATCATTTATTTGTTTTCCCATCCTGGTTAAGTAATGGAAAATGGGATGCTTGCAAACAAATGCAGTTCCTAGGAAATTTCTGAATGGTTAACAGGTTATTACTATGTCTTGGTAAGTGACAGAGAGCAATGGGCCTCTGCAGCTGCCAAAACTGTTGAAGATTTGCCGTCAGGTCACATCTTGGCTTGAAGACTCTCAGGGGATGCTTGCAGAAGAGGAACTGGGTCAACATTTTGTACCTGTTAGCCAGTGGAATGAGGCTGGGGCTAAAGAAAGCTATTGCCAAAAGGGGCCAGAAGCAAAGCCATGGCATGGTTATCACAAGGCTTTAAAGAAAAGGTGCTCTCACCAGGATCCTTGTCATTCTGGCTTGCTGGAAGCCGCAGGGGACAAGTGCTGGGCCTTTGCGTCCCCATTTCCTCTGCCTCCCCCCAGCCAAGGCTTACGCAATAGCCCAGCATCGCGGATGAGCGTCATGGGTGGCTACTGCATTCCCGGCACGCCGCGTTCCCCGTGCGCTCCCACTAAAGCTTCATTACTGTACCTTCTGCTCTGCTCCCGAGCATCTGTTTCTAGCCCTGCCATGATATTTTAAAATACAGCCTGTGCCTGTTGTAGTGCTGCTTGTGGCTTGGACTGAAAATGCCAGGGTCTGAAATCATTGATAGGAAACATGGGTGACTCATTGCAGAGAGTGCCAGGCGCATGTTAATTTTGTTAATACTGAAATCATCTGCTTGCAGAGCTGTTTTCTCTCTGCTACCACCAACAGAGCTCTCTGTTAGCTGTTGCTTCAAAGAGAAAGGAAAAGGGTAAGGGAGGGGGAAGATCAGGGTCAAAGCAAGAGCCCTGTTTACCCCAGAAATGAGCAGGACCCTTGGTAAGAAGGTCCTGTAGATGAGGTCTCTTCCTAAAGTGATGGGGCAGGAGCTGATGGGGAATCGAGGCTGCCCCAGCCCATTTGGTTAAGCACTGAGGAAAGGCACACCCCCATAACCAAGGCACAAGGGAAGGCTGCAGAACAGGGCTACAGTGCTGCCGGTGAAGCGCACGGCGGGATAGCCATTACAGCTACAGAAAGCTTAAGCGGTGTCCCTGGGACACCGCAACACTTGCTTGGTCCACAAGCAGGATCTGTGAGCAACCTGACGAAGGGAAAATGATGAATAAAACCACAAATAACTCT
>NW_010241712.1:3502-4550 GCF_000690775.1 Eurypyga helias | reverse complement strand
GGAATGGCACAGTCTCTAGGGACCTGTCAAAAGCAAGTGGTGGGAGCAGGGAACCTCCCGGGGTGCCCAGAAAAGGTGTAGGGGTACCTGTGCACGGGGCAGACACAGTGATGGAGAGGGGAATCTCCCACCATGAGGAAGGAAGAAAAAGACAGAGAGCCAGAAGCCAGCCCTGTACCAGGACATGCCACCATCACCAAGGGCACTTCCAGAAGGTTAAAATTTAATCTGGGAAGGTCTCTGCTGCACTGGCAAACTAGGTCAAAATTAAGTACGGTTCAGTTGTGATGCAGTGTGATAGACATCTCCATTGACACGGCTGGATGGCTTCTTCCACAGCTTTCCTAAGAGGAACCCCAATGGTGTTGGGGACCTCAGCCTCTGGACAAGGCTGCTAGGTCACGGTTAGGGTTCCGGAAACTGCAAAGCCTAAGCTCCAAGGACAATGAGGATTCCAAAGGCATGCCAAGGCAAGCGCGGCACTGTACGTACATGGCTCCTTCCACAGCTTTCCTAGGAGAAACCCCCATGGTGCTGGGGACCTCAGCCTCCGGACAAGGCTACGAGGTCAGGGTTAGGGTTCCGGAAACCGCAAAGCCTACACTCCAAGGACAATGGGGATTCCAAAGCCATGACAAGGTGAGCATGGCACTGCACCAACTCTAGCTTTTACTGTTAGGAAGCCAGAGCTCAGGTTCTTGGAACCTTAAGCCTAATAGCTGTGGCGTGAGGGTCAGGTCCTCAGCACCATGGGTGTTCCAGCTGGGAAATTCTTCTCAGCTGTCCTTAAAAACCTCTGTGTTAAAGATCACTTAGTGGTATCATGGAGCGGTGTTTGTTTTAAGGGAATGTAGGCTGTGGTAGCATGTGCTACCCCAAGTGCTAGCAGGTGAGGTCATCCTGTGTCGTCACCAGTGTGAGTGGTGTCAAGGTCAAGGAGGTGGGCTGATAGAAGGTCATTTTATAGTAAATAGTCTGGAAATGATGAAAACCTGGTTCTTTTCCTTAAAGGCAGGATTGGTTATCACCAGGGAACAGGATGCTTGAG
>NW_010241712.1:0-3479 GCF_000690775.1 Eurypyga helias | reverse complement strand
GAAAGAGCAGACAATGTTAGATGTTAGAGCAGACAATAATGCCAATTTGGGGATGGGGAGGCAGAGAGGTGATGGCCATGCACAGGTCAGGAGCTGCAGGAGCTGCCCACGGCTAGATGTCTTTTGTCTCAGCAGGGTTTAAGGCAAAGTTTTCTTGTGAGTTGTGTGCTCTTGTGAGAGGTTTCAGATAAGCCCCTTCCACTGAAGGGAAAGGGATGCCTGCAGGTAAAGGTTAGACCTGTATGTCTGTACTGGCAGCCCAGCAGTATAAACGCTGTCATCCTCCCTCCTGCCCCTCAGGACTGGCAGACAGAGGTTGGCCCGCTGCCTCGGTGCTTCTCCTCGCTGTCTGCCACAGTACAACCCGACACTCGTGAGACAGGCAGCCTCATGGCCACGGAAGATGCTCTGACCCAGCAGGCAGGTAGGCAGCTTTTCTTCTCCTTGTTTGTTGCACTAACAAGTCATAGAATCATAGAATCACTAGGTTGGAAAAGACCTTAGAGATCACCCACTCCAACCGTATCTGTCCGCCACCAAACCATATCTTTCAGCACCTCATCCACCCATCTCTTAAACACATCCAGGGACGGTGACTCCACCACCTCCCTGGGCAGCCTGTTCCAGTGTGTGATAACCCTCTCGGTGAAGAACTTCTTCCTTACGTCCAATCTAAACCTTCCCTGGCGCAGCTTCAGACCAAGTCCTTGCAGGCGATGTGGTTGTGGCTGCCTTTCCCCCCCGGAGGGGATGGGATTTATGTGAGATGGTGGGGATGTACTCTAGAAGTAAAATCCTGGAGCTGAGTACCTGTATCCAGGTCTGAGTAAGGATGTGTAGGCAAGGGCACAGAGGTTGTTAAGGGACAAGAGGGCAGGCTGCAGATGAGCCGCTGCCTCGGTACCCAGGAGCTCGTGCCAGGAAGAGGAGGGCAGGGTTCGGTGCCGTGGCTTCGGGAAGGGGTTGGGTGAGCGCTGCCGGCCCCAGTGGGAGGAGTGGGGAGCATAGGCAGCAGTTGTGTTGCCCTGGGGATGCTTCTCTACCGTCAGTGGTGTCCTAGAAAAGACCTGCCACGTGTCGGTGCCTGCTTCATAACGGTCTGTCCGTTGTAACGCTCACCGAGAGTCCCGCAGAGGTGAGGGCTGTGCAAGGGAAGAAAACCCGCTCTGTCTCAAAGCTGCCTCCAGAGCTGTGCATTTGATCTCTCAGTTGCTGGTGCTTTGGAGGCACTAAGGTCATGGAAAAGCCACGGGGGACTAGCTCTTGTTGCTCACTGAGGTTCCCAAAAACTTTTGCATGCAAGCTGCGCAAGCCTGTTCCGCAAGGATGTGATCGGTGGTGAGGAGCCAGAGGAAGAAGCCAGGTAATGCTTTGTGCTTGGTTTTGGTGTCTAGGGCAAGAGGGCTCTGAGCCTGTTGTTGACAGTGCCGAGTAAGCTGCGTTTGGCTCCCAAGAAGCCACAAGGAGTTTGGACTTTATTACCCTCCTTCCTTCTGGCTGGGGCAATGCATCCCTCCCTCTCGCTCGAGTCCTCTGGACACCTGTGACAGGCAGCACTGACCTCCCACACCTCACCTTCCTTCCCCTCTGAGCTGAGCTTGGGCTCTCTGCCATCCCACGAGGCCGTGCTGGGACTGCACTTGAGCCGGGGAAGGGCAGGGAGTTTTGGGGCACGAGCCAGTGCGTAGCATATGGCCGTGCAACCTGTCAAACACACGTGAGCAGGATGCGTCCCAGATAAGGGACTGCAGCCGCACGGCACTAGGATGGGCAGTCCAAGCAGTGCCCCTTAGAGATGTCCCTGAGAGAGAACTGCTTTTTTGACCAGACGCTTTTCTGCTGGTGTTAGAGGAGCACCAGAAACCTGGGGGGGAGGGGGCATGGGCATCACTCGGTGCATGTGACAAGGCACGAGGCCCCCGAGCACAGCCTTGCACAGCTTTGTGGCTTCCTGGGCGTTAGTAATCCTGTGCGTCCAGATCTGTAACGGAGGCTGGGACACGCAGGCTCCCTCTCATTCCTTTCATTAAAGCAGACCCTGACTGACCGCACTGTAGCACTCGGGAGAACTCAGAACTGTTGTTTAGTGCCAATAAACTCTTCCTGGTGACATGCAGCACCCAGGCTTTAAATTTGTGCATCCTGCCCCGAAGCAGCAGAAAGGGCCGGGTTTTGTATGCCAGTCTGAAACCGTGTGCCATGCCACCAGCTTCATTCTCCAGGCAAACCCCCTCTGACAGCTTAAGGCAACGAGAAAAGACCAAACAGTGGCAAACTTCATTGAATTCCCACTGCTTCCTAGTAGTCCTGTTCCAGGTGACGCCGGGGTTACCGCACCCTCTTATATCTGCAGCGACATGTCCCAGTGACAGCGGCTGCTCCTGCCCTAGCAGCTCCCTACCTGACCCGGGCAGGTGGGTAGGATGAAAGTCACGGGGAGATGAAAGAGAAAGTGCTACAAGTCTTTCTGTAGATGAGAGAAGTGTTGTGTTTTTTTCTAAAATAGGGTAGCTGTGTATTGCTAAAAACAGCCAAATGTTGAGGAGGTAGAGGAGGCGAAGCAGATTTTCAAGGGGAGTGGGAACAGCTTTTCCTGTCCTCCAAATGGGGGAGGAGGAGGAGCAGGGCTTTAGGAGCAGCACCAGCCCCTTGTGCACCCCTCCAGCGGCCCTAGAGCCAGTCCTGCCTGATGGCCAGCTCTTTCTCACCCTACAAGCAGCGAAGAGGGGAAATTATGCAGCACCCAGAAGGGAAAGCGCTAGCCGAGGAGGCAAACACAGGTGTTGCTGAAGGCTCGCAGCTGGTTCCCCCCTTCCATCCCAGTAACCTTTTGGTACCATGGTGGGACACAGGCAGTGTAAGCGAGAGGGTCAAGTGGGGCAACGGTATCGTCGAGCATGCGGATAGTTAAAATATAAACTCTTTAAGGCTGAAGCTTTCTATAGCAGGCACGCAGGCAGCCCAGCCTCATCACCCCTAAAGCGATGGTGACCTGGAAAAGTTGGGGGGGCAAGGTCCTGGCAGCAAAACTTGGCAATGAATTGAGCCCAAGCGGGGATGCTTTCAGAAACAGCAGTTTGTCTGCAAAGAGCAACTCCTCTCCCCCTCTTTTTCAAGGAGCAACGGATGAGAAAAGCAGAGAGAAGGGGAGAAGGGCACGGTGCCTTCCGAAATGCAATGTCTTCTGCCAGAAAACACCTCCCTCTGCCTTGCTTCCCGGCGCAGGAACATTCCACACGAGCATCTCGAGGTGGAGAGCTGGTTCCCAGCCGGAGGGACTCCTTTCCCAGCCGGAGGGACTCCTTTCCCATCCCGAGAACTAGTGGAGGCGACGACCCCGGTTTTTTTTGGGTGCGTGCCCTTGGCCACCCGGCTGCTCGCCTTGCTGGGGATAAACCCGTGAGTATGAAATGCAAATCCCACAGCTGGAGATGGAGCAGGGAGAGGTGGGAAGAGCAGGGATCAGCCTCCCGCCCGAC
>NW_010241711.1:4376-4616 GCF_000690775.1 Eurypyga helias | reverse complement strand
TGTGCTGCCCACCCTACCCTGCCCACCCTACCCTGCCCATGCTGCCCACCTTGCTCTGTCCACCCTGTCTGCACTGCCCACCCTACCCTGCTCGTGCTGCCTCCCTTCCCCTGCCTTCCTCTTCCCTCCCCTCCTCTACCTGTAGTGCCCACCCTGCTCTGCCCACCCTGCTGCGCTCAGTGCCCCCCGTGCCTGCCCTGCTGTGCCCACTGCCCTGCCAGCGCCCCGCCCGGGCCCCTC
>NW_010241711.1:301-4308 GCF_000690775.1 Eurypyga helias | reverse complement strand
GGCTGCCTGCGGCTCCAGCTCCTGCGGGTCCGTCTGGTCGTGTTATCCTGGGCTTTGCCCTTGGAGTGGAGCCTCTCCTGCTCCCAGAGGCTGTTTCCTTACAGCGAAGGGTGCCAGGGGCTCCGGGGGGTCCCAGGGGCATGTGCTGGAGGTGCTGTGCAGCTGGCAGGATGGGTGCAGGGTCCCTGCTCCACCCCAGAGGGGAGAGGAGGAACACCGGGAGTTTTGGGGAAGATAACCTCCCTCTGCTTTGTTTGAGATCTTGAAAGCAATTAAATAATAGCTCTTCCCCCCTTCCTATCGCTTACCAAAGAGACAATGGAAAGCAGGAAATTAAGAGTGACTTGGAACAAAGAGGGACCGGGAGGTTCTCAGGTGCACTTAGCCCTCCACGTCCCAAGGTGGATCTGAAGACACGCGGTCCTGCTGGAGCACGGGTGGGATTCATTATCGGCCTCCTAAACCTTTAGGAGGCTGGAAAATCATCTTCTGGTATAAATGACGTGAAAATTATCCCAGTAAAAGCAGGGGAAGAGAGGGGATAGGGAAGAAAAGGGTTTGGCTGATGTGGATGAGGATCTGATCTCTGCCGGGCACTGGGGTGTCTCATTGAGCATCACCCGTGAGAGCTCCCTGGGATGCTGCTCCGGGCAGGGTGACTGCACATGGACCTGGGGACCTGCTGGAAACGCAGGCGGGATGTGTGTGTGTGTTAAAGCAGAGATGTTCCCAACACCGGGGAGGAGGGAGTGCAGCCTGCCGACGTGGCACAAGAGAGGGTTTTGATGCCTTGTGACCTTTTCACAGTTGTTTCCCCCTCTCTCGGCTGGTTCCTGTCCCCAGGAGGGATGTCCTGGCCGTGCCATTCCCTCCAAACCCGCCGGCACTGGGAAGGGCAGCGTAAAGCCTTGCTGTGTGCATTTCCAGCGCTGCATCCTTGAATTCCTCCCCCGTATAGGTGACGCTCTTGGGTCCTTGGGCACACAGCCCTGTGGTCAGCAAGCCTTGCTCGTGCCAGGTATAGGTGCTGCGGTCCCCCTCAGCCTGGTGCTGAGCACTGTCCTCCCGCTGTGCCAGGGGCTGGAGCGGTGGGCAGCTGGGGCAGGGTGAATGTGGGGATCCTGGGGTGTCGCTGGCCAGCGGTGGGGCTGCTGGGGGGGGACTTCAGCTTCCCTGTGCCCTTCGCTTTCCCCCCCGTGGGCAGCTGGCACTGGTTGCAGGGGCCAGGGAGCTGCATGAATTCAGCCAGCGAGCTCGTTTGGCTAAAGCCAGGTCTGATCTGCATTAAAAAACCCAAAAACTAATAAAATGATGGGCCGGTGTGTATTAAGCGCCTTATCTGAGCTGATATCCATCCAGCTGGGAGTGCAGGAGCCACTAGTGGGATTGGGAAGCCGTTCTTGAGCCTTCGGAAACGATTTTTGTAGTTCTGCTTAGGTTTAGGGTTGCGTTACAGCCTAGCGCAGAGTCTGCTCGGTACCTCTGGGCGGTCCCTGGTTTGGAGAGACGTCGTTTTACCCCAGTAGCTGGATTGGTGCTGGCAGATAAACTCCTCTTTGTCCTTTCGCCTGGGAAGCATCCACCCTGCTGAAAAGCGATTTACTGGCAGGGCTGGATATAGGAGAAATACACAGCCTCTTCCCACATGGCTTCGACGGCCGATATAACCCATGGGAGAGGGGCATGAGGATTACGTGACCACAAAGAGGTTTTTTTTTAAATCCTTCCAAGTTTCCTGCCATCCATTCCCAGCTGTTCTGCAAGATTCCCTGTGGGAAAACAGCGCTTTCAACCCCTGCCCTGGAAAGGAGTGTTGTAAGGAGCTGGGGGTTTGGTTGCCAACGGAGGGATAGGGTGAGCCGGCCTTTCTCCCCGATACATGGAGGGGAGGCAGCGAGATCTCCGGCATTTTGCAGGGATGAAGGAGGCTGCGTTGGACTGGTGGGACTCTCTGATGGTGGAGAGGAACTGGGTGAACTGGGAGGCAGCTGCCGCTCCCCAGTGGACAGGAGAGGGAGGATTTGTTCCCAAACGCAGCTCGCCCCACAGCCTCAGCCACCCCATGCTGATGGGGGACACATGGGGGTGCGTGAGGCTGGTCATCCATTTTTGGGTCCCAAGTGGGTGCCGTGGGGTCTCAGCCCTGCCCGTTGCTGTCCTCGGGAATGCCCCTGCCCACGGCCCTTCTGCTGGTCCCTCCCGTTAACGACTGATGGCAAAATGCCGGGTCACGGCTCCGCACCAGTTTGTGCTGGGGTTCAGGTCCCTGGGGGTTAAAGATTCCTCTCCCCTCGGTTCCCTGGCTGCAGTGTCCCATGGCAGGGCAGGAAGGAGCTTTGCAGGGACTGAAGCGATGACACGCAGCCTCGCTGGCCCCGTCACTGTCCTCGCTCCCCACGCACAGGGTGCAGTGCCAGCACGGGGAGCCCCAGGGCTTGTCATCGCCTTGGCAGAGCCAGTGGCACTACCGAGGGGCATCCGTGTGCATGGGGCAGCCATGGCCAAGCCTGCTCCTCCCCAGCACGCTGCCCTCGGAGGGACCCCACTGTCCCCCATGGCCGTAGGGACGGGGCCATCAGAGACAGAGGTGCCCGTGGTGTTTCCTCTGCCGTGGGTGCTTTGCGAGGCACTGCTCCTTCCCTCCATCTCCAGCCAACAGCCGCAAGCAGCGTTGGTGGCTCTGCTGACGCCCGGCTGGAGGCTGCCTTGCTCAATTACAGGGATGTCTGGGATGGGGGAGGCTTTGCTCTCTGCTAATTACCCAGACAAGCAGGCCTGGACCGTCTCCCTGCACCCTGGGGCAGGGCAGAACCAGGCCGGTTGCTGTTGGACAACATGATCTAATGGAGCAGCGTCTGCCACGGTGATTGATGGAGAGGGAGAGATACTGGCGCCTTCCCCAGCATCCTGCTCCGACGCCGTGGGATGCAGGTTGCTCCACAGCCTTGGCGGGTCGGAGGCTCTCCTGGGGGAGCCACGCACTCTCCGCACACGGGTCCTTCCCTGGGGCTGCCTCCAGCTCCCCCCAAAACCTCGCTACAGACGGCTCCTTCCTCACGCCTCTCCCGCTCTCTCCCTGCTGTTTTTTGCCTCCGTAATGAGTTTATTGATCTCCGCCGAGGGTACCGGGGACCGGGCTGCAGTCAAAGCTGCCGCACACGCTCCCCCTGAATCATATCGCTAAACCCCTGATGCTAACGAGCCTTTGGCAACCACGGACTTAAATCTCTGCTCCTGCCTGTGTCTCTCCCCGCTGTGTCTGGCTTCTTGGAGGGTTGTGCACGTTAAATCGGGACTTAACAGCGCTCCGCGTTTGGCAGCCAGGCTTCCTACGCCGGCTGGAGATGTCAGGGTTAGGTACGGCACGCACCGATCCGCCGGCACTCGCGTCCCCTCGTGTTCAGATCAGCTGGGGGGGTCACGCTGGAGGGACTCTGCGCTCCCCCCGCCTGGCACCGCGTCTCTTCCATTGCTCACGGTGAGCCCGAAGCCAGCACGGAGACGCGTAAAGCTGTCACTTTGTGCCCTGTGACTAATAGGTGACATTAGCTGGTGGGATGGAGATGGCGTGTCCCTGCCTGGCGCTGCCGGCAGTGCCATGCTGCTCCCATGCCCCATCCCTGGGACATCTCTGGATGTCCTCGTTCCCTCGGCTTGGCAGCCGCCTTGGTGCCGGTCCAGACTGGCTCCATCCACCGTCCCAGCTTGACACGGATGGATTTGCGTTGGGAAAGAGCCGGGCCGTGAGCCCAGCGTGGGGAAAGGGGACAAGGCGGGAGCAGAGGGACTTGCTGTGCCTGGCGAGGGGCACGTCTGGGACATCTCCAAACCTGCCTCAGCCTGCAGTGCCCCGGACCATTGCTGTCCTGGGATGTGTGTCCGCACCCTCTGCCTGTTGCAGCTTCCCTGGACACTGCAGAGAGGTGTGATGGCAACAAAACGGAGGGATTTGGGTCCTGGCGGCCTGGTGACCCCAGGGCCAGGGCTGCGGTGCTGCCGCTTGCAGC
>NW_010241711.1:0-242 GCF_000690775.1 Eurypyga helias | reverse complement strand
GCGTTTTAGGGAACGCATGGTTGCCACTGCCGGTCTCATCCTTCCTGGTGCTGCTGCAGACAGGGACCACGCGGGAGCTGCTAGCCCTGTTATCCCAGGGAAGGTGACAGTGGAGGTGTCCCTGCACGCAGCGATGTCACTGGGGAAGGGGAGGTGTGAGTGGATTTTGCTGATGCTTCTGCACGAAGCCGCTCTGCCATCCCCACCATTGCCCAGGGCTGCCCACGCATCCCCAGGCAGGG
>NW_010241710.1:39015-46767 GCF_000690775.1 Eurypyga helias | reverse complement strand
GACCAACTAGGAGCCAGAGCTGGAGGGAGAGAGCCCACCCCTGGTTCAACCCCCAACTTATATACTAAACATGATGGTTTATGGCATTAAATATCCCTTTGGTCAGTTTGAGTCAGCTGTCCTGTCTGTGTCCCCTCCCACCTTCTTGTAGAGAAGCAGCTGGCAACATAGGGGCAGTATCAGAAGCTGAAAAAAAATACCTTTCAGTTTACATAAACATTCCTTAGCAACAACTAAAAACATTAGTATGCTATCAATATTATTCTCAGAATAGCCAAAACATAGCCTCATACTAGCTACTCTGAGAAAAATTAACTCTATCCCAATTAAAACCAGCACAATCTGGATTTCAGGGATCTTAAGTTTATCCTTGTTTTCAAAAATACTGGGAAAAGTCTCTTCTGTGAGGAATCCCACTCAGCAAGGGGAAAATAACCCTTCATTTCTCAAAAAGTTAAGATGCATTAACATGCAAAAAATGTGTGGAGAACCTGCAAACGTGTAAATGTCTATCTAAATTTTCAGTGAAACTATGGTTTGGCCTTAAATTAATTAGTTATATTAGTAAAGTGAAAAGAGTAGCTGTATATTCATTTAATTATGAGTTGTATTACTTATCAGAATTTAAAATATTGCATAAGTAATGTAAGGGATTGGATGACAAAGAAAAAAACAAAACAAAAAAAAAAACCCCCAAAAAAAAACCAAACAAAAAAACAAAAAACATTTAGGAAGTTAGCTTGCCCTCATCACATTCATGCACAAAGTTTTGAGGCAGACTACTTCATCTCCTAGAATTTGCTTTTGTTTCAACTTTCCAGGGGACCAAACACCAGCAGGTTAGTGTAATAAAAGCCTGACCACAATACATTTTTGCTGCTGACAGCACAAGAGTCAGGAAAGGAACTTAGCTGTTTTACTCCACCATGCTGAGAATCATTGCTCAGCAAGATCTATCCCATTAATTTCTTACAAGATCAGAAGAGCTTAAACAGGTATTAAAATACTAGTGCAGACTACAACATTGCTATTAATATCAGCAGTCACCTTTTCCCCCCCCAAAAAAAAATAATTGTGAATAAGAAACAATTCACATATATATATTTGCATATGTATAAATTAGCTGAAACAGAAACCTGGGACTTCTCCATGTGTCAGATCTCATTCATTTTAGTAATGTAGCATCAGTATACTGCCAACATTTACAACTAAATTGTCACAGATGGTGTGTTTAAAATAGAGCTGGCAAATTCTGTGTTTTCAACTGAGGTGCATTGACAAGGTGCAATACATGATGAGAAAGCTGAAAGTGTTATTCTAGATTAGGCTAAAGAAAATTGGATTAACTCTTCAAATGTAGTATCTTTTTTAGCAAGTTGAGAACCTCACTATGAGGTACCCTGTTCAACATCTGCACCAGTCATACTCTGTATAACAGTGCAAAGAGTACAATAACGTCAACTCATAGGTTTCCAACTTTTTGTATTTCTGGATCTATTTATTTACCAAAGATATGGATTTGAACCTTGAAAATAATTTAAAAAAAGAAGTCTCATTGACATTAATGTGGGTATATTTATGAGGTCAACAAATCCAATGCTTAATATGTTCTCTAAAATAAAATACTGCAGAAACATAAATTTGAATAATGGTACAAATGTGCTATTTAGACTACTAATTTTTCACATTTTAACATGCCTTCCCTTCAACTGGGAATATTGAGGGGGAGAGTGTCTATCATGTACCTTTCGAGGCAATATGAGTGGATTTGTTTTTATTTGAAGTTGAAAGAAAACAAATTTACAGTATTTCTAACTTTAACGTGAAGTTATGGTTCAGGGGAGTTACAAATAGACAAATTTAAAACTAGTTTTATTTCACAAGGCAGAAAACTGGTTGTGTAGATACAGCATAGATTTTTGTAAGCTCTTCCTCTAATAGATCTCCATTAGCAAGGGTCTGCACCCAAGAAGTTAGTTTACTCACAGCCACTGAAAGCTTGATTTTGTTTTGTGTTTTTCAAAACTGCCACTGAACACTATCAGCTGATGTACTGATAATGTAGATAGGTCTCCGTCATAGCCTGAGACTAGACAGTGGAAGAATAATAGACTTTCAAGCACAGTTTCAGGTTATTTTAAATCAGTGATAGGATGATAAAGTTTTCATATCCTAAAATCAATTCTCTTACCATGAATATGATGAAATATTACTGATGTATGACAATAAATGAGAGTCTAGCTTGAAGAACTAAAGACACTGCTGTGGTGGGTGGACCCTGGCTGGAGGTCAGGTGCCCATCAAAGCTGTGCTACCACTACCCTCCTCAGCTGCGTAGGGAAGAGAAAATATAAGAAAAAGCTGTGGGTCAAGATAAGGACAGGGAGACATAATTCAGATTTGCTTGTCACAGGCAAAACAGACTTGACATGGGGAAAAATTAATTTAATTTATCACCAATTTAACCACAATAAAAGAAAACTCAACTAAATTCTTACAACATCTTCTTCCCACTCCTTTTCTTCTAAGCTCAAATTCACCCTCATCTTCCCTACTTCCTCCCACAGAACAACACAGGGGGACAAGGAACGGGGGTTGTGGACAGTTTATCACACATTGTCTCTGCTGTTCCTTCCTCTTCAGGGGGAGGACTCCTCACACTCTGCCCCTGCTCCAGCATGGGGTCCCTCCCATGGGAGACAGTCTGTTAAGAACTTCTCCAATGTGAGTCTTTCCCACAGGCTACTGTTCTTCACTACCTGGTCCAGCACAGGTCCCCCATGGGATCACAGATCCTGCCAGCAAACTTGCTCCTACATGGCCTCCTCTCTCCATGGGTCTTATATCCTGCCAGAAGCCTTCTCCATGGCATCACAGACTCCTTTGGACATCCACCTGCTCTAATTTGGGGTCCTCCCCAGGCTGCAGGTGAATCCCTGCTCCACTGTTAATGACTACAGGGGCACAGCTGGCCTCACCATGGTCTTTACCATGGGCTGCTGGGAAAACTCTCCTCCAGTGCCTTGAGAACTTCCTCCCTCTCCTTCTCCACTGTCCTGGGTGTCTGCAGAGTTGCTTCTCTGATGTCTTGCTCTTTCTCTGCTGAGAATTCCTCTGTCTTCAGGCTCTTTTCTTTCTTAAGCATGTTACCACAGAGGCGTTATGACTGTTGCTGATTGGCTTGGCCTTAGCCGTCAGCAGATCTGCCTTAAACCAGCTAGCATTTTCTCTGTCAGACATAGGGAGGCTTCTAACAGCTTCTCACAGAAACCACCCCTGTTGACCCCCTTGCTACCAAAACCTTGCCGTGCAAACCCAATACAACTGCTCAGGTATAACATTGTGCACTTACGGAGCTCCACAGCACAAAAGTAACATAGTGAGGAGGCAAACCACTCTTTCTAGTAGGTAAAAAAATTTCCGAAGTAGAAAGTTATTATTATAGAAGAGTTGGGCAAACTCAACATGGAGTGTTGCAACATGTCCTAATTTAAATATGTACGAATATTTCAAAATGAAGTTAAAGCTGTAACTCTCCATTCTGTGAACTTCTCCTTAAACAAATAAGTTGCACTGATCACTCTTTCTGCAGTTGTCCTCTCTTGCTATCTATTCTGGTCCCTGCCTTAGCCCTGCCAAGACCCCACTGAAATTCAAAAGGGCAGCTGCTCAGCAATTGGCTACACCAGCCTGGTATATGGTCTGCTCCCTCTCATGTCTCCAGCAGGTACAAGGCTCACTCATCAATGCCTGTGGAGAAGACAGACCTGACCCTGGAGGCATTCTGCTATCAGGGCAGTGTGATACCTGTCACCCTGGCCCTCCACAGATACTGACAAAACAGATGTGGTACCCAGCTACACTGTTCCAAAGACATCAACCACAGATCTGCTCAGTAAGTTATTTATATGTAGTAGCACATACTCTTCTATTGCTTATTCCCCTCTATCATACATCCTACAGTCAGTTTTATTTGCTTTTCCATACATTGAACATTCATTGATATTATGATTACCAGCATCATATTTTGCAGTCATTCAGTACACCTTTAGATGTTATTTTGTCATTTCTCTGCTTAAATTTTTGTCCTTATGGCACTATAGGTATTTTCTAAAGACATCTGCTTGTGAGTCAGTTACCTACACAAGCTTCATACTAGCTCAGTTGCAAAACTACAATAATTTGAGATCCTAAATTTTATCTTAATTTGAGATATTTAACTTAGAGCAATTGGAAATCAATTTGATTTGCTTTCCAAAAGATATCTTTTAGAGTTCTTTTCTTCCTTAAAGCAAATAAATAACAATGCAGTGCTTCTATTAAAAGCAGAATTATACTAAATATGGGACTGTGCAGACTGAACAAAGAAAGGATACCATTTTTCAATGTTATTAAAACTGGTTTGAATAGTTTTCATTTGGTTTCCATACAAGACAAAAAATATTACATTGTTCTTTTCATTCTGAACTCTAGAAATTTTTGAACATATAGAGGGTTTAGAGATGGTCTGGGTATCCTTAAAGACCTGTGAATCTTCACTAAACAATGGTTTCTCCTGTTTGTGCCATGTCGTATGTTTACTTCTCCCACTGCACTTGTCTCTTCCTGATATCAAGACCATCTCTATGGCTGTTACTACCAGTGTCAGGTGACTCTCGATCTACAGCTGATCTTATTGAAAGAGGAGCTGAGAACCTCAAAGGTTTTCTAATACCAAAGGGAACACCATTTTCTTCACGGAAGTCATATTTAAGTGTATAAATGAAGCTTAAAGATCTGAATTTTAAGCACATAAATATGTTTTCTTTAACCATGCATGCAGTCTCTTTTGTGAGTAAAAACCAGACATCTTTTTTACCAAAGCTCATCTTCTTGTTGCCATAAATATCTAAAAAATGCTTTTTTTCTTTCATAAAGAAAATATTAACACTCTCTGATTTTTTTCCTAAAAAATGGCAGACTTCAGTCTTACCAATTGTTTATTCTCTTTCAGAAGCTTACCAGAGATTTAGGTTCAGCTGTAGTTAAAGAAAAAGCAGGGGAAAATACTACATGAACTATCAACTTTTTGACTATATTAAAGATGTCTTTAATAGTCTAGCCATAAGAAATATTTTGTGTTGTAAAACAATATTCTTCAAAGTAAAGCTTGAATTTATTAAGAATATGATAAAGTTTGATACATTTTTTACTATTCAGTCTGTAATCTACAACTCTCAGGCTTTAAGAACAATTCATTATAATTCAAGAATATGTTAAAAAAGGTCTTGAAGGTTATTGGGTTTTTTAGTCAGTGTGTCTATCTTTTAAAATAAATTCATGTCTGTGAAATCTAATATGTTTGTTGCAGTCTAGAATGAAATTCCCCTGACATTTATTTTAAACAGTAAGAGCTAAAGTCAGACACTAAAATTATGACTATAAATTAAGATATAATAAGAAAACTTGCACAAATCAAAGAATTCATAAATGTTTGATAAATTCAGGTTAACTCTTAGCCTTAATTGTGTGTGGAGAAATAATAATTAAGCAGGGTTTCCCTTTTCTTTAGGCTTACATGCATCTAGATCTAATTTACTAATTATGCATGATACTGGGATATGCTGACTTTTGTCCATTAACTACATTTTTAGATTAAACCAGTTTTTCAAGCATTTACATTTCAAAAATTACTTGGCTCCTTGAATTTGGATTCAGTAGAAAGCAAAATAAGGAAATTAATATTTACTTTTCCATTTAAATTTTCTGGATATTTGGATACCTGACAAAATTACACCTAGACAGAACATGCTATAGAAAATGGTTATAATGAACAATGGTAATATTTCCCTTAAACTCTTCTTTGTTTGTGGAGTGCTGTGGAGTCACCTGACAGTGACCATTGGAAAAAAAAAATATCTAACAAACATGTTCTTCTTTGTCATCTTCTGAAACTTTGAAAACCCCATTTATCTTTGGCTAAAAAGACAAATCTAGCCCAAGAATCTGACAACTGAAGGTCCAGTTAGGGCCTTCAAACACTAAAGGCACAGAATATGATTATATATCAGCTATTCACACTAGGACAGTAACATAAAATACAGCACTAGCTGCCCGGGACATCTTCACAAAAGAGAAACTGCAAATCAGCAGTGATCCACTTTACCCTCTGTGCCACCAGAAACCTCCTACCTAAGGGAGCCCCACAGCCAGACTTTATCTTCTCAGTTAACTGACCAAATTTTCTGCTTCTGCCACATCCTCACAGTCTTGTTTTCTGGGAGTTGCTGACAAATTTATCAACAGGAGTATAGGCACCCTGGCAATATCATCTACTAGGATTGTGAGCAATGCTCAGCTCTCAAATTTAATTTTAGGTTAACTGAAGACTCAAAGTTGCATAGATTCACTGGTTATATTTGAGTCATGTGTGAAAGCTTAATTTACTTTAAAATAAGAGGAGGTTAAACAAAAATGATAGTATTTGAAGATCTTGCATGCTAAGCTAAATCTATATTTTTGTCTTACATTTGATGTGAACATGAACATAATTATATAGCTTCCCCTATGTTTGTCCAACTTTATTGATATATCTAAATAAAATAATTAATATACATTAATTGAATGCATAGATGGAACAAAATCCTTTTTCTTTAGCGATCTTTATAGAAACCACATTTATCTAGGTGTGGTGTGTTTATATATGTGTTATTGGAGGATCTCTGCATTCATTTATCACTTTTAATTTTATTAGTCTTTGGAAATTTCAAATTATATTCAGTTTCTTAGAAGAATAGTGATAACACAGATCTAAATTTCCCACGTTTTGAGAAAATGGTTGTCTAATGGATAAGGAATAGTGACCCCACTGGGAAAACAATCTGTTAGGTACCTGAAAAACTCAAGTTGGACCTATTAATGGACACCAAGAATTCACCAAAAAGAAATATGCCATATCTGCCAAAATAGAAGAGAAAGGCTCATATCCCATGAGATATTGGAGGATTTGCAGGCATGACAAAGCAATGGCAAACCAGGCTCATAGGTTCCACTACTCATGGAATTACTTTAATTACCTGCATTCAAATATCAACATATATGTGTGGGAACAAGGGCTGTAATTACAGAAGTTGGAACTGCATTTCAAAAATTAGTGATTCTGAGCAAGAGTTAGGAGACAGGAAACAGATCATAAGGGTGGAAGATGATACAGTAGTAAAAATGGCTAGTAGTTTTTGTAGTATAAATAGTGAAACCATGAAATGTATAAAAAGGCACTACAACATTATTGGATTTCTTATTAAAAATAGTTACATTTTCAGTATTGGTTACATTTTCAAAAGTACGTGGAAAACATGAGAGGCCATTAAAGAATCCATAAAATTCATTTCAGAGTCATGATCATAGAAACATATCTTAGAATGGTTTGGGTTGGAAGGGTCCTTAAAGATCATCTAGTTCCAACCCACCTGCCATGGGCAGGGACGCCTTCCACTAGACCAGGTTGTTCAAAGCCTCATCCAGCCTGGCCTTGAACACTTCCAGGGAGGGGGCATCCACAGCTTCTCTGGGCAACCTGTTCCAGTGCCTCACCACCCTCTCTGTGAAGAACTTCTTCCTGATATCTAATCTAAACCTCCCCATTTTCAGTTTAAACCCGTTACCCCTTGTCCTGTCACTACAGGCCCTTGTAAACTGTCCTCCCCCCGCAACTTGTTTGTAGGCCCCCTCAGGTACTCTATGGCTGGTATAAAGTGTCCACCGGGCCCTCTC
>NW_010241710.1:29408-38897 GCF_000690775.1 Eurypyga helias | reverse complement strand
TTATGTTGAGGGCTCCACAGCTGGACGCAGCACTCCAGGTGGGGTTTCACAAGAGCAGAGTACAGGGGCAGAATCACCTCCCTCGACCTGCTGGCCACACTTCTCCTGATACAGCCCAGGATACGGTTGGCTTTCTGGGCTGCCAGCACACACTGCCGGCTCATGTTCAGTACCCACAAATCCTTCTCCTCAGGGCTGCAAGACAGAGCGTGAAATAGTGAAAAATAAATAAATAGATAAATGTTTTAACTTAATCCAAGGAGAGAGAGGGGAAAAAACAAAAAAGAATGAATAAGTAAATAAATAAATAAACAGACAACAACAGAAAAAACAGCTAAATTTGTAACAATAAATGTTTTTTTGTTTGGGGATGCAGGGTTGAAGACATTGAATAGTGAAATGGCTTCTCAAAACAGTGGAAAAGAACAGGATATGAAGGCAGGTCTGAACCAACTATTCTAGTATGTAAGGAAGGGTCAATCCTTTCTATTTTAATTTTATTTATCTTTATTCTACCCACGTGTTCTTCTACACTCTGTGCAGAACTGGTCCTGCAGAAACACATATTAGCTGTTTCAATGTAAAGTATGTTCAACAAGAGGGTTGGAATCAGTGCAAAATGTATGATTTCCTAATTTTCAAACACATCCTTTTTTCAATTATAATAACAAAATGTTAAATAAATAAATAAATAGATAGATAGTATTGCACTAAAACTATCCAACTCTAATAATTTTCCCTTTACTTTAATTGTTGCCAGCATTCACAGCAGTTACAAGACAACAGAAGATCCATATAACTCCAGAACTGTTACTGTTTAAATTTTGAGACCAAATACCTGAGACAGAAAGAAATTTAGCAACCTCAAAGTGAGGATGGCTCTGTGGCAGGATTTGCTGTGTCAGAAGGGACCAGAGAGCATGTAATGCAGCTATCCCATTCCCAGGCAGCCAGAAAGGCATTACTACGTGTAATGACCTCAGAGTAAAATCTGCATTACTAGTGCCATGGACCTGTTTCTTACCTCACATACATGACAGTATGCTTTTTGTAATAAATTTTAGATAAACAAAATAAAAACGATTGTTATGCCATTTCTGCCTATGAGAAACATTGTTGTCCACTAAGTGTGTATGCTCCTTGAGAATGAGTTTAACAGAGAAATTTGGATGGAGGGGAAATTCTAAAGTTGATATCTCCCTAACTGTGATCTTCAAGAAAAGATAAAATAACTTCACATCCCACACATGGACCAGTTTAAGGGCTGATTCCAACTGTCAGCAGTCACTCACAATACCACTGATTAAAAAAAAAAAAAAAAAAAAAGATGGGATTTCAGTTCTTTATGTCACTTTTTCAAATTAAGGCAGAATAATTTCAAATTTCATTACTTACTTTCTGCCTCTACTTATAAATAAGTATCTGAAATATCAGATATCATACATTTTAATTAATAGTATCACCAGAAAGTGAGGACTGCAATTTGAGTGAATGATGTTACGTAAATCAAAATTGTCCTTTCACGCTGGAAAAAAAATATTTGCCTACAAAACTACTAGAGCAAAACCTTCAATCCATAATGCAATCCTCCACTTCATAATTTCCCTTTCTGAATTGAGTACAGAATTTCACAAATATAACTGAGAGCAAAACTTCATCTCAGGTCTGATGTGAGGTCTCATGTAATCTCTTTCAGGAAACTTTCATTTCTGTCAACAATAGAAGACACTGTTACGTTCAAAACAATCAATGATCTAAAAGAAGTAGTACTAAAATAATGAGCATTTGAATGCCTGACTTCTATATCTGGCCCCCTCTGGCCCCCTTTAGGCAAAATAAATATCTCTATGGAAGAAATGTCATTGCCCTTTTCCTCTCCAAGCTCAGGCTCCCATGTGTTCTACCAGGACACATATTCCTCTGCCTTGGAATTCCCAGACTAAACTTCCTCCTGGAGTTTATGATTCTATGCTTTCTTTAAAAAATAAATGTTACAATTCTTTTCAGACTTCAGTGCAATAGGTTGCCACTTCACCAGCATCATCCATCTGCACAGTCAAATAAAAACATTTAACCATGATGTGGGACATCTGTGGAGACCTAAGCCCATATCTTCCATATAACAGTCTGTGTATACAGAATCACTCTGAATGGACCATGGGTCATTTAGCGCTTCTATGTAAAATGTTGAAGGGAAGAGCAATATGTGTCCAGGGATATAAGGTTGTTAGTTTGAACGAGAAAAGTTTATTGGAACAGTTTTGTTGGATTTTGTTAAATACTTTCAGGCAAAGGCATAACTAAAAGCCATGTAAATGTACTAATATGTTTACCAGCCCTGTTTTGATAGACCTCAGTTAATAGAAACTAAATTTTCAGTGCACTGAATCTATTTCAGTGCAAGGCTATTGACTGTATTTGAGATACTCTTACTAGTTGTAACTGTTTAAGCTATACAAAATTAGGTAAAGGTTCAGCAATGACTTTAAGAAGCATTATTATGGAATCAGAAAGATTTTAAACAGTTAAGCAAGAGTGTACATGAAGTTCTTAGTAACATGCCATCAACATTTCTTTTGTCTAAGCATTTAAAAATATTTTGTAAATTACATTTAGTATATATTTTCTCAGATTTTTGTATACTTTGCTTAAAACTAAATGGTTTTATTATGATTATTTTGTTATTATAATATGTACAAATATGAAACAATGAAACATTTTAATGTAATGAATAAATTTTACTAATAAGATTTTGTCTAAAAACTTTCAGAAGTTTACAGAAATTCCAATCTCTCAGGAGATATTAAAAAAAAAAAAAAAGTGGAGGAAAAAAGCAGAGACAAGAAAGTTGAAATAAAAAGACAAGCAATGTCTGTATCAAAGCTCAAACAACAGCAACCATAACTTCTATTCACAATTAAATTTGTATGCTAAAATGAATGCTGTGTTTAGTATCAAGACATCTTTAATAGAATATATGCTTACATTATTTAGAAGAAATCAGATTACATAGCCACTTGGTTAGCAAAAATATGACTATTGTAAACTTCTTTTTTTCCCACCTCATCAGTTTTGAAGACAACATAAGAACCCCATTATTTTGGTTAAAACAAGTTACTATATTTTATATTACTTTAATATAGGACAAATGGACCTGTTGTCCATACTTTGAAAGCGCACCTTGCAACAAAACTAAATTTGATTGCCAGTGTAAATGTAAATTCCTCAAACAATTCTGATCTGGGTATCTCTCATTAAAGACACCCATTGTTCAATAAATGAGCAAGTCTGTGAATTGAAGCTCTTAGTTTAATTTTATATTCAATGTTTGAAATAAGGAAGGGTGCCCTAATTTCCTTCAGTGTGATCAGAAACTTCATTCAAATCCTTTCTGGTGCTTTCATAGTTTTAACAGGAAAAGATACTTTAGAATGTCCTTACATCTAAGTCTGCATATACCAGGTGAGATATATATAACATACACAAGCCAAACATTCTAATTATAAAATTTTTAAAGGTCTTAGCCAAATAAAATGCACAAGCTTTATATGATGATTCACCTTCTATTACTCAGATAGACTATAGGAGTAAAAGGTGCAACATGATCCTTAATTGTTACCATTTAATTTAATTTTTAATGTTAAAATAAATTGGCTCTGTTCCTGTTTCATGTTTTCAGAGTAGCTAATTTTAACTCTTCCTCATAAATAAAAAAGGTAATAAAAATTTGTCTTCAAAGCAATTCCCAGTGCTCATGGTAAACAGATTTTAAAGTGAGGGGGAGGTTGTGTGTGAAAATTTTCCAAAAACATTCTGTGAAATAATTTAATCGATACGCATATGATGTTATCTCTTCTATTCCATTATTTCAAAAGGTCACTAGTTAATGATGTATATACGAGGCTTTATTACTGTTATTGCTACTATTAGTAATACTACTTATTTCAAATCAGTTTTATGAGTGGAATAATTCTACTTGCTTTGTCTAACATGCAGGTCTGGTCAGCAATTACCAGAGTCATCCTCCCATCTTTGTGTTTATTTTTACATTACTCTCCCTTGCTTAAAAATTCCCACCCCCCACCCCTCTTCACCTTATCTGTTTACCGTGGAAACTATTTTACTAAGTAAATCAATAGCTCCACAATTCTCATTGATCTCATTTATTAATGGGTCTACTTTCTCATTTTATTCCCATCTGTCTCTGATTTTTTTTAGTTTCTGTATAGGCTTTTATGAAGACTAATATCTACAAACCTGTGCAAAGTTACATGACTTTGTTGTATCATCAAAACAGTCTTATAGTGGACTACTCAGAAGTCCTGGATCCAACTCATAGTGTTAGGAACTTTGTAAGTATTGATGTGGAAACAAAAACTCACATATGAATCTTATGCAGAGCATTTCTAGAGCCAGGCACAATATTTATCAACATACCAACAAATCTCTCAGCTGCTCTTGGCCAGCCAGCTCTATGTAAGAGAGGAGCTCACTCCTGTCTGAAACCAACATAGATGAGCCTCTCTATGCTCAGCAAATAATTTTCATCTAAGATTGAAACGTGATGTATGGGTTCCAAATATTTTACTCAAACAATAGTTCAAGAAACATCAGTACATTTATCACAAGTTGAATTTCCCTGAATTAAAGGTAATTTTAGCCATCAAGAAGGTCAAGGAATGTGTTCAGCATAACCAGTTTTTCAAGGGAAAATGTCTTTAAACTCTACTCCTTTCTGTGTTCTAGATAAATTTTAAAATAATCAGTATTATGACTAAAGTTTATAAAACTAAATAATCCAATGAAGTATTTTGCATGGAAAGGACAATTATAATTGGAAATTACACTTAAATGTTTTTTTCTCCTTGGAGATAACTTTTATGGGCTTTTTGAACATTAGGCATGGTAGTTCTGTGAGGGTCGAAGATACCCCTGCATGAAACAGTCATATTTCATTGATGACCATAAAAAGAGTTCATGAACAATTAAAAAAAAGAATCAGAAAATGCAAAATCTTTTTAAGGGGTTGTAGCTGTTACTAATATAAGAAAATACAAAGACAATCATCCGTGGTGTTTACAGGGATGGTGGATGCCCCATCCTTGTCCGTCTTCAAAGCCAGGCTGGATGAGGTTTTGAGCAAACTGGTCTAGTGGAGGGTGTCCCTCCCCATGGCAGGGGGGTTGGAACTAGGTGGTCTTTAAGGGCCCTTCCAACCCAAACCATTCCATGATTCTATGATTCTATGATTTTCATTATCTTACACCTACTCAAGTGGTGTGGTCTCCAAGTTCGCCACTCTAGCATGGTGAGTTTTGTAGACAATGTATATGGCCTGTGTACAGCTAAAATTATCATGCCACACAAGTGTGGAGCACTTTGGGTTATTTGTTTGTTTTTAAATGATGTATGCTATACATACTTTTTAAATGTGATGTACACATCCATGTAGTTACAAATTTGAAATAGTCTTTAATAAACTGTCCTTAGTTTTGCATACCACTCACTTGTTCTGGAAGACGTATAAAGAGGTGAGCTGGGGCGGAAGAAAAGGGCTCTTACCTGTGTTCATCCTCAGTGTTAAAGAATATATGCAGCCCAAAGTAAGGGAGAGGAAAATGGAATTAAGATACCATTACCTACATTATATAAAAGCACTATTAAATATAAAGGAGACATTTTGTAATAGATTTTAAAATCTCAGTGCTTATATTCAAAGGAAATTGATGTGTAATTTTATTAGTATTTTGAAAAATAAATATAAATGACATAGGGATCTTAATTTTAGGCAAAGGCAAATTTTGCTAGTCATAGGTAACTACTGACTCCAAAGGATAACAGTGATTTCAGTGAAAGCAAATGAACAGAAATAACTACTTTCAAAGGAAGGGTAAGCTAGTCTAGAAAGAAATCTACACTAGATTTTGCCCTCAAATCTAAACCATTTTAAACTTTAAAGCTGCTGTCAACAATCCTGAAGTGTTTTCTGAATTTCTTGTGCTTTATATTTTTCTTTATATTTAAAACAACAGAACAATGTAGTGAACAATCAGTACTTAAAGTCCACGCTAATAAATGTATATATTTACAAAGATTATTAGTGTCAAATCCATGCTAATCAGGTTAATATTAGCTATAGACAGGAAAGATTAATATAGAGTATTACACTGCATTGAAATCAAGGAGTTCCTAGAAACACATGCATAACTATTAATTTTCTTTTTGTTACTTGTTTAGCAAAATAGAACATTACTCAGAAAGTAAAGCCTATGAAACATCAAGTGTTTGTATTCATCACACATAGCCAAACTCCACTTGGTAATGAACTGCAGATATTTAACCTGCTCTTTTAGTTACCACACCGCTAGCTAGGCGTCCAGCTTTTCCAGTGATTTATCTTCTTGGCCCTACACCTTGTCCTGCTGTTACAATGTTGCCTCCTGCTAGCAGGGGATGCACAGAAGCTCTTTCACCTCTGTGAAGATAATTGCAGGATTTCAGTCTCCAGAGCAACTAATCAATGTGCTACTGGTTTTCTGGAGCACTCAATTCCCTTTCTTGGGGGGGGGGCGGAGGGAAGGGGGAAGTGGAAAAATAGTTGAAAAAAATAAAAAGAAAATCTCATTACATGAAAGAGTTTCAGAACTTTTATGCATTAAGAGCCACCACTTTAATGAAAGAGCTAATACTGAACATATTGGATTTTTATGGAAAATACTGTGGTTTTCTTAATTGTTTATCACTGCAGTGCATGTACAAACATGCTGATATAAAATCCCAAACTAACAATGTGTCTTGATCATTACCACTATATTTCTCTTACTCTACCAAAAAAAAAAGTCCTATTTTTACCCAGTCTTTAAAGTAATATTAAAATAAACTCTAAATTGTAGTGCTATATCCTCTGCTGCAAATTCAGTTCACATTTTTTCCTATAAGTTATTTGAAATTAAAATATATTGATTCATACATTTCAGTATTATCACAAGTTTCGGGTCTTGAACTATGCCCATTTACATCAGTAGCACTGTGTGTGCTTAGGTTCCTTGATAGGCACAAGCTAGTGCTCAATGCCTACTAACACCAAATATGATCAGTGCCTGCAGAAAAGTGGTGATCAGAGCTGGGTAAAAAAAGGACCACAATTTTCAATGGTCCAGAAAAAGAATCATTAAATGAATGGGGAACTAAAACTGAGATTAGGTGAGGAAAGGTAAAACGTCCTTTTTTATAAACTTCCCTTACCCATGCATTATAGAAGTAGGAATAAGGAGGTGCTCTTTTCCCTTTTTCCTTCTCTATCTATTTTTGTGTTACCTCTTTGGCAGATCACATCCATCTCATTCATGTCACCAATAGATATGGAGAATAAGACGGCTAGGCTTCGGGGGACATTGTTAGTTATGCAAAGAGGAGAGGTAATGAGGATACTGTGATTTACTGCTTAAGCAAAACAGAACTTCTGGCTCTCAGATGACACTGGAAGTCAGTATATCTTCAGTTCTGTTGGAAAGGAACTAAATCACAATGGTGAAATGGTCAAACTGTTACAAAGTGCTTCATGTCGAGTCCAACAACCTGGAGTTAAATGGGAACAGGAAATTCTAAAACTACAATATATCCGAGTTCAGCAAGTTTTGTCAGAGTTAATGATTTAGTAAGGGATCAGTTCCATTGCCTAAAGGTAGATTTCTATGTTGTTTGAATTGTCCTAAATATCAGAGACATGTGCATGGGGCTGTCATATATGGGAAATTCATACCATTCCAGAGTTTAGACTGGATACCTAGGACATCTCCAAGAATAATAAATGCTTCCAATTAGACAAATGCATCAAGCCCACAGTGTTTAATTGCACGTCTTCTAAACAAGCAAGTTGTATGATCTTTGATATGCACACCCTCCTGCTGGCTGTTATGATTCTCCAAGTTAAAATATAAGCTTTGGTCTGATATTGACTGTATCTTTGTAACAAAAACCACATCAGATCTGTGATGAAAGTATGTTCTATTCTGCCTTCCATTTTATATGCATCTACCCAGCAATTTATACTCATTCTAATGAACCTCTGAAAAAAAACCCAACATATTTTTTGTTTAGAAGAACACACATAATATTACAAATCTCACATCGGGAAACTGAGGCATAATTTAAATCAAAATCCCAAAGTGAAATTTTCTATATCTCATTACCAAGTCACAAACTAGAAGATTCCCATAAGGAAATGTTTTGGGAAGGGTAGAAACAGGTTAGAGTTCAAAAATTTTGTGGGTCGATCCAGGTGTGTTGGAAATGCAACAGATAGAGCTGTAGTAATGTTTGGACTGAACTTTTTGTTACTCTTAAAACTGCCTTGTGGCCAAAAAGGAACTCAGCAAATAGCTGGAGCTGGCAACACCCAGAGGTCCTTGCCAGGAAGAGCAGAAAGGTCATGGTTCCTCCTCAGTCTTGGATTTATGTCAGTACCTTATATTACCCTGGCCTACTTAATTCTCACCAGCTCTCAACCCCACTTCTGGTGCAACCTTCCCCAGCTCCGGAGGACATCATGGGTGACTACATGTCCTGTGGCAACTCCCAAGTTTATCCCACTTTGTCCATCTGTGACCATCACAGAGGTTTGACTCAGGCCAGATAATGGTCCTGTGGCCATGAGGCTGCTGTTAGAACAAGCTGCCCAGCTCAGGCCCAGGCAAGCAAACCCTGCCACATGCTGAGCACTGCTGTGGCAGCCCAAGGTCATGTCTGCTGCCATTTCCTAGTAATGGCAAAATCCCATTTACTGACCAACCATTTTACAGTCATTAAAGGAGCAAGTTACATTTGCTTACAAATTTGGCCTTGAATTTTCTTTGATTTCAGAGCTGTTTGGATACGGAGTTTTATGCTGTGTCTCTCAAGAGACATCAACAATAACAAACATTAATGGTGCCTGTATTTTTTTGACAGAAAAAAGATACAGTCCTTTGACAGAAATTTCATCTTCTAGAAGGCTGAAGTGATTTCTGACCTCTTCTGTAATGCTCTGCTGCCTCTCTATTCCTGCCTGCACTGAGCACTCTTTCTTCCCTAGAAAGATTATTTAAGCCTAACTTGTTATGCATTCTCTTTTTCAAACCAATGGTTTGGTAAATCATTTCAGTACAAAACCCACAACGTTCCAGAATAATAAAATGCACAAAGTTCGTTCTTGGCCTGTTCACGCATAATGTGTGAGTCAGCCCGTGGGATACAGATGGCCATACATGTTGACTTTCTAGAAATAACACACAAGAACGCAATGACCTGAGCTACCACATTTGGTTTCAGAGCTACTTCCTCTCTGTTAGACATTATGAAAGCTTGTGATCATTTAAAATTTTAACAGGCAAGAGAGAAGGAAGGATGTGAAAAGACACATGTTAGAGCAGCTTGTTTTTCAGGATAATGTAAATAGAGGCTGTGAAAAGGAATATTCATTGCTATTGAATTTTAAAAGTCTCATGCTTA
>NW_010241710.1:10122-29385 GCF_000690775.1 Eurypyga helias | reverse complement strand
AGATTAAGGTGACTAGTATTTCTCAAGCTAAACATCAAGCCAAGTTTCATTTTTTAAAATAATTTGTGACTTCTGTCAAGGTATATAGAGCAATAAATGAAACTGCCTTCTGCTCTTGCTAATCTGGGTTGATGTAAAACATTGGGAAAAGAGTACAGTATAGTAATTCGTACAGGGAAAAGGGGAGACATTTTACCGATAAAGCAGACTCGAGCAGAAAGCAGAACGAGCAGCTACTATATCATCCATTGATTACTGTAAATAATTGGTCAAAGGTATTAGTACTTTTTTAACTTCTGACATGACCTTGTTTTGTGAAAATATCTGCTGGTCTCCTCTTTCCTCCTCCATTACAGTACTACTAGCATGCACACAACATATGAAGCATATTGAAGAAGATAAAAAAGACACATAAGTGAAAATTTAGAATATGTTGATTCCTATATAGTAACGATGTTAAACTGAGGCAGAGTGAAGACCCTTTTCCTTAACAATTCACTACACAATTGTTTTAATTCCTGTTGAATGTAAGGAAAGCTGTGTATACATAAGTAGGCAGTGAAGAAGAAGCAGGCAAAGTCTACCGACACCATCCAATCAAGCAAAAACTCTGAAGGGGAATGATGGAAGCTGGTGACTTCTGGCACCAATAGATAATCTCCTGCACCACCTAATGGGTTAAAACTGAAAAATAGGTTTGCTGCCCTCAGATTTGAAGAGGACCTGGATGTGCCTACAAACAAAGAATGTGGTCCACCTAAGCCTAAATCATGAAAATCTACAAGGAAAAAATGGCAAGTCATTGTAATTCATGACTCCCTGCTACAGTGGACAGGCGCACCCATCTGCCAGCCTAATGAATCACCTAGATTGGTTTACTGCCTTCTCGGGTCATAATACAAGATGATGTGGAGGGACTACCAAAACTCATCTGGACTTTTCACTATTACCCTCTGCATTTAAGCAGTGTGGACACAAATTATACTGCCAGGAGAGACCTGGACAGTATCAAGAGTAACTGTGGGACTCTTGGGGTAGTAGACAAAGTAATGGGGGACCAGGTGGTGTTTTCCTTAATCCTGCTGGTGAGTGTAAAGGATGTAAGGAGAAGGGCACTCATAGGACAAGTCAATAATTTGTAATTGAAGTGCTGTTGGCAGCAGGGTTTTGGGTTCCATAACCCTGTAACCCTGTTTGCAGATCATCATCTGCTTGAGAAAGACGGGATCCACCTCAATAACAGGGCAAAATTATTTTCTCCAATAAGGTGGTGACATGATAAGTACGCATTTAAAATAATCATCATGGGGGAGGGAGAAAGTAATAAGCAGTCCTGTGAGGGAGTAACAGACAGGATTGCAAAGGGATGTGATGGGAAGGAATAACAAAATCAAAATAATGGGGTTAAAACAGGGTCATCTCAAGTACTTGCATGTAATTAAGGAAGTATCTACAAGGCATCATTACAGATGAATCCCCAAACCCTCTCCAGGAAGTGGCTTGGCTGCATCTCTAATGTGCAGTAGACTAAAGCAGGCATTATTGGGAATAAACGTGATGAGTTAGATATCTGTGTGCAGTTTAGGGTTACTTTTGTTGGGATCACAGAGACATCGTGCAATGGCTCTAATAACTGGAGTGTTGTAATGGAGTGATACGGGCTCTTTAGGAAGGACCAGATGGCAATACTAATAGGGGGAGATGTCCCTTATATGAGAGAACAACTGGAATATATATAGCTCTGCCTGGGGATGGATGAAGAGCCAACTCAGAGTTTATGGGTTAAGATTAAAGAGAGGACAGGTAAAGGCAACATTATAGTGGGTGTCTATAGTCTATAAGCCATATGACCATAAAGAACAATACAGACAGATAAAAGCAGTCTTCCATTTTCAGCCCCTGGTCCTCACAGGAGGGAGTTCAACAACCCAATATCTCTTGAAAAGGCACTAAATACGCAGTCTAAGACATTCCTAGAGTACATTGATGATAACTTCTTCCTGCAACAGATAGAAGAGTCAACAGGAGAGATGTTGTGCTGGACCTCATACTCACCAACAAGGAGTTGTTGTCCAGCCTGTTCTAGTGCCTCACCACCCATCCCATGAAGAATTTCTTCCTTATATCTAATCTAAATCTACCTTCTCTCAGCCTAAAGCAAATACTTCTTGTCCTATCTCTACAAGCCCTTGTGAAAAAGCCCCCTCCAGCATTCTTGTAGCCCCTTCAGGTACTGGAGGGCTGCAATAAGGTGTCCCTGGAGCCTTTTCTTCTCCAGGCTGAACAAGCCCAACTCTTTCAACTTGTCTTCATAGGAGAGATGCTTCAGACCACTGATCAACTTTGTGACCCTTCTCTGGACTCGCTCTAACAGGTCATGTCCTTCTTATGCTGGAGGCTCCAGACCTGAACACAGTAGTCCAGCTAGGGTTTCACAAGAGTGGAGTAAAGGGAGAGAATCATCTCCCTTGACCTCTTTTGATGTAGACCTGGATGCAGCTGGCTTTCTTGGCTGCAAGCATACATTGCAAGTCCTTCTCCTCTGGGCTGTTCTCAATCCATTATCTACCCAGCCTGTATTTGCCCATGTGCAGGACCTTGCACTTGGCATGTTGAAATTCAAGAGGTTGGCACAGGCCCACCTCTCAAGCCTGTTATCTTCCCTCTGGATGACATCCCTTCCCTCCAGCATGTTAACCACACCACACAGCTTGGTGTACTTTGCAAACTTGCAGATGGTGCACTCAATCCCACCATCCATGTTGCCAGCAAGCATGTTGAACAACGGTCCCTATACCGACCCATGAGGAATGCCAGTCATTGCTGGTCTCCACTCAGAATCAGACTGCCTTATCCACCAATGCTGCAACCCTGTCATAGAAGGCCATGAAATTTGTCAGGGATGATTTTGCCCTAAGTGAAGCCATGTTGGCTGTCACTAAACACCTCCTTAATTTCCATATGCCTTAGCACAGTTTCCAGGAGGATCTGCTCCATGATCTTGCTCAGCACAGAGATAACACTGACTGGTCTGTAGTTCCCTGGGTCCTCTTCATTTGCCTTTTTAAAAATGAAGGTTATGTCTCTCCTTTTCAAGTCATTGGGAACTTCTCTATAGAACACTTCACTGTGTAATCAAGACTCCATCACATACCAAATGTTCAATCTAGCATCTCTTACTGAAGCTCATCTGTAAGCCTCAGTGATAATTCTTAATCAATTTTCAAGCCTTTCATCACTGAAGAACTCCTTTATTTTGGATGAGTTCTTAAAACAGAATATGTTTAAGATTGGCTTGAAATGCTAACAGAAGTTTTAGGTCTATGAATTGTGTTCAATTTTCCCAAAGTATGTGGAGAGCTGTTCTTTCTTTTTGGCCAGTCTGTTTACCAAATTAATATGATTCATGCTACATAATAGAGCTAATAGAAATGCTGTGGCAAATAAGATCTTGCTCATAGCTGTCAATAAAAATATGCTTACATTCTAATACCTAGGACTCCTGTAATGCACATCTATTGATAGAATAGTTTATTTTAGATTGCTACATGGAAATGAGTTTACAGGGAGTTTTCCCTAATATTGCTTTCTAGATTTATCACTTGCCACTCACTTTGAATAAAAAGACATCAAAAGCTTTTGCATTTCAATAATTTTTATTTTGTTTAATGATAATATATAATTGTTTGAAAATGATGCAATGCTATAAAATTCTGCATGCTCTACTACATTATTTTCATGTTGATTGGTGCTTTCTAAGAAAAAACTGTACTTGTTAGAATTGGATAATGACATGATCGGGGATTCTGACCTTATGATGTAAAGAAAAGAAAGATGAAGCATAAAAGCAGTTCTTATTGACTTCATTCTTCTCATTTAACACAGCTTTCATTCTATAATATTTGGGATCTTAGGAGTGGAGAAATCTAGCCTATAATATTTAAATAAGGCGTCTGTATATGCCTCAAGCCCTTATCGCCCCTTAACATGATTCACCTACTTCCTGTGTCTGCATATTTCTTTAAAAACCTGTCTTCCATAAGTAACTCATTACTAAGCCTGCAACTCATGTCTCAGAAGTGATATGGTATAATGCAAAAGATGTCAGACAAGGGCAACAAGGGTGTATTGGCTTCTCTTTCAGCCACTAAGAAGTAAACTTTGCTCTGGAAAAGAACAAAAACAACAACAAAAACTGTGTAATAGGAGAGGTCTAACAGTTTCATTCGTGTCATGGGGATGTTGTGTAAAGAAATTATTATTGTTTCTGTTTTCCAGTATCAAGATTGGATATAAGATGCATGAAACATAATAGGAAACACAGTCAGAAGCAGCCAAAGGAGGTGAGACATCTGGACAGTGGGGTGTGGACCTCCCTGCTGCAGGATGCTGTAGAATATGCTCTGGTAGAAGGAGATGCTGAGCAACATTACTAAATACACAGAAACCAGGTCTCAGTCAAGAAAACCTTAACTCACAGGTATTAAAAGCTGGAGGAGTTTTCAAGGACATTTTCACATATGCTCACTCTGTTCTTACGTTCTTGTCTACATATTCATTTTTGGCTGTTGCTAAAAGCAAAGGCAGTGCTAGCTGGAACTTTAACCAGTAAGATTGTACTTACATCTCATGCTCTTAGGATGAACTACTGAACAACATTGCTCTGTGTGGTGCTGAAGTAAAATAATTTTATGGAATTCTTGACTATCTAAACAGTGCAGGACTGCACTGAGATAGGGACAGCAGGTATTCTGCCCTTGACTCCAGGTACCATTGAGCTGTTACAGGAACACTATACATGGTTTTGGTCTGTTATTCAACAAAATTATATGACAAGAATGAAAAGTGGTCAGAAAAAGATGTCCAAAAACCTACATGGTGATGGATTAAAGGAAATCGAGTGATCCAAGAAAAAGCTAAAACTGTCTTCTGATCACTGCCATCAGGTATACATACTAAAAGAAAGAGATTTTTACTGCGTACTAATTTGTTAGGAGATTATACTCCTCAGCTGAAGCCCAGTGCAGCACAGAGCACTGGTTAGCTGCCTTGCTAGCAACTGTTTTGATGCATAAAATATGATCTGTAAAGTGACTCTGAAATTACTCTGCTAAAAGTTTACAATATAATAAGGCAATTGTTTAATTAGATTTTTTAAATAAATCTGTATTTAAATCATACATACTGTTAGGTAAATAATATCTTTCCAGTCAACTGAGCTTAGTCAGGCATCCAGAAAATCCTGATATGTGAAATTTTAGTTAAATATATTTATGTATTCCCATTGTAAAGGAACAGGAAAGAGCAAACTGCAAAATCAGGAGAAACACACAAGTGGATTCTCAGAATTCTGGTACAGGCTTTAACCATATATTTGTACTTTCAAAGAACAACCTATGATTTTAAAACCAAATTCCCAACAGAATTATACTGATATGTTTAGTTTCTTTCACTTTCTAGTCCGTAAATTTTGTGCAGGGATTGCTATAAACAAAGTTTGGGGTATGCAGCAGGATATCATTGCAGGATAATTATCTTCTACTTGTTAATATTCTTGTGACTGGGAAAAAGTGAAATTTAAAAAAGAATCAGCATTCAATGGAAAAACCTCCCACTAGCACGAATTGTAGGAAATTAAAATCTATGCATTTCTTCTTACTAGGGAGAAAATATTGTATTTCTATTTTCATGGGAATGAAAATACTGCATTTTGAGTCCCAATGTAATTCAGAACTCCTCTCTGTGCATCTAAACTGCCTTTTTATAGATAGAAGAATTACTAAAGAAAAATATCTTTACACAGGAACAAACAATTTAAAAAATATATCATAAGGTATTCTGATTTTTATATCAGGTCATAAAATAAATAAATGGTTAAAATAAACATTTCTCTTTCATTCCAGAACACAACCAAACATTCTTTGCTCAAGAATGGTGTCCTGACAAGAATAATAAAGCTCTTTAGATGAGAGCCAAACTTCCTGCTAAAGCTATACAGCGCAATCTGAAGCTACCATTTAAATTGGTTGCCTGACAGAATTGGCAATGATGGATTAAAAGATTTTATGTAAATATCCTGGAAACATGAGGATAGAATTAATGAAACAACTGCTTTGTCTGAGATATTCAATGACATAGCACATGTTTCACATCATTTAGAACCTGTACCTGATGGTATCCTGAGAATGAAGAATAAATTTAACTGTCAAAGGCATTAGTTGTAGAACTGTTCCCATACTTGGAAAAGAAAATCTATACCCTGGATAACACTATAGGGCAAAAATACTGATGATACTGATGATAAAGTGCACTGTAGTCATATGTAATGAACATTCAAATATGTTTCTTAATGAAAAGCAGATTTATTTTAATTCTAGGAAAAAAAAAGAAAAGACAATAGGCTGCTGTGGTGTGTCATGTCCATTGTAATTTCCATTTGGAAGAGATAGAAGTATATGTATGATTTCCAGAGGCAATTCAAAGATTAGATTTAGGGTATAATTGTTGTCCAGTCACTTTTTATTTCAGCAAAATCTCCCATTCTTGATACAAACCAGCATTACAGCATATGGTCTAAGAATAAATTTTTTTAAAGGCTGTCTTCAAATGTTATTTTACCTTGTGCTGTGAAGCTAGCATACTCTTTGGAAGATTTACGCTTTGAAAAATTTGCTGAGGTGGAGAGCTTTAGGAGGGTAAGATGGTTGTGGGTTTTTTTTTTCCTTATCCATTAAACTGTGGGTCTGTGGTTAAAAGCAAGCAACATAAATAGAAGCCTTGTTGGTTTGTATTAGAATACATAAATATGTCACAAACACATTGACATTTATTGGCATTTTTCCTCATACTTTATTTTCTAACCGTTGTGGTTTAACCCTGGTAATTAACTCAGGCCCACACAGCCACTCACTCACTCTCCTTCAGTGGGATGGGGGAGAGAAATGGAAGGATAAAAGTGCAAAAAATTGTGTATTAAGATAAAGACAGTGTGTGCAAGCAAAGGAATTCATCCACTACTTCTCATGGGCAGGCAGGTATTGAACCATCTCCAGGAAAGCAGAGTTCCATCATAGGTAATGGTTACACAGGAAGACAAACGTTGCGATTCCAGTTGTCTCCCTACTTGTTTCTTCTTTCCTCAGCTTTTATTGCTGACCATAATGCCATATGACACGGAATATTCCTTTGGTCATTTGGGATCAGCTGTCCAGGCTGTGTCCCCTCCCAACTTCTTGTGCACACCCAGCCTACTCATTGGCAGCGTAAACACTGCTCTGCAGTAACTAAAACATCCCTGTGTTGTCAACATCATTTTCAGCACAAATCTGAATCATAGAATCAAATTCATAGAATCTTTTGGGTTGGAAAAGACCTTTAAGATCAGCAAGTCCAATCATTAACCTAACACTGCTAAGTCCACCACACCATGTCTCCAAGACCTTCATCACATATCTTTTAAACACCTCCACGGTTCGTGACTCAAACACCTCCCAGAGCAGCCAGTTCCAATGCCTGATGACCCTTACAGTGGAGAAATTTTTCCTAATATCAGGTATAAACCTACCTTGGTAAAACTTGAGGCCATTTCCTCTTGTCCTATGACTTGCCAATTCGGGAAGAGACCAGCCCCCACCAACCTCCCCACCCCTTTTTTGCAATCTCCTTTCAGCAGCTGTAGAGAGCAATAAGGTCTCCTCTCAGCCTCCTCTTCTCCAGGCTTAACACCCCAGTTCCCTCAGCTGCTCCTCACAGGACTTGTGCTCTAGACTCTTCACCAGCTCCATTGCCCTTCTCTGAACATGCTCCAGCACCTCAGTGTCTTTCTTGTAGTGAGGGGCCCAAACTGAACACAGGATTCAAGGTGGGGCCTCACCAGTGCCCAATACAGGGGAAAATTCACTTCCATAGTCCTACTGGCCACACTGTTCCTGATGCAGGCCAGGATGAAATTGGCACACTGTGCCATTGGGCACAGTGCTGGCTCATATTCAGCTGGCAGTCAACCAAAACCCCTAGGTTGTTTTCCACTGGGCATATTTCTAATCATTCTTCCCCAGTCCTGTACCCTTGCACGGGGTTCTTGTGACATTGCACCATACAAGCTACTAAGAAAATTTTCTTTACCTTGGTGAAAACCAGTACACTAAGCTATGCATTTTCCCTTCCATCCTGCACCCAAATATCTTTGGAACAATTAGAAACCTGTCTGCTATGATCTCTAAGTATCTTTACTACAAGGTTGAGATTAAAGAAAGAAGTTTTCATTATGAGAGAGGTTTGTGTTTTGTAGAATTTCCTGTTGCACATCAGGCTCTTTAGTTATAAGCTTTCTCCTTCTACTGTGCCCATTAAATCTTTTGACGTTTTCATCTCCGTTAGGGCTTGACCTATGTAACATATATTATTGAGAAAGATATGATGCAGAATATTTATTATTCTTAAAGGCCATCTATATCTTTTGGTCGTTTGTCCCTTACAGTAGACTTTGATACTGCACTAGATACATTAGAGACCAGATGACAACATGAACATAGAATAATAAAGGTTGTGGATAGACAATTTCTACAGACTATCTTTGCAATATGAATGAAGATCATATTTTCATATCATAATAGTAAAATCCTCATTCAGCTTCCCTGCAAGTTGATGTGAATCTTTTCACTGACTCCCACAAGAACTGAGTCACATCTTCAGCTATCATAGATCTTACTCATGAGGGCAGATTCTCTGGAAAGAAAAAAATAATAAGGATTGCTCATGAGTAAGAATCTCAGGACTTAGTTCACTAAAGATATAAATCTTCTAGATTACACTGTTATCTAAATGCAGCAATCTAGAAAAATAGTGTAATGGCAATGATATTGAGAGCCTTTATTAAACTAATCTAGTTGAAATTTTATGCAGGAAGAACAAATTTCGAGAGAGCATGAAGAAGCTTGTCTTGCATACCAGTACCAATACAAAAATAAATTGACTTAACCTGTCAGAAAGGTATTAGTCATAGTATCATGGAGGAACTGATATCCATTAAGTATTGGTATTCAGGCTTTTACAGGAATGATGCAGAAGAATAGCTTAGGTTGTGTATGGCATGATTTTTATAATTCTTTTTTTCATATTATGGCTTTTGTTAGGGTTTTTTGTTGTTTTTGTTGTTTGGGTTTTTTGGGGGAGTTGTTTGGTTGTTTTGTTTTGGGGTTTTGGGGTTTTTTTTTAAATATTTTAATTTTGGAACATACAGCTCTTGCTGTCTGTTCTCAGTGAAACTCAGTTACTGTCAGGAACAGTACTTGTACCCTACAATTTTCTACCAAAACTGGTAGAGGGAAAACTTGGTACAGGAAGTGCATGGAGAAAGGGATAACAATTTTGACTTACTGGGAAAAAAGACTCAAATTGTGGCAGCTCCAATCTTCTGCCTTTTCACTTCACTCCCTGACCACTTTTTGTTCATGATGCAAACAAAAAAGTAATTTTCTACAGTATGAATATATTTTAAGTATAGGTGTTCCAGATAGGTATAAGATTTGGCAGAAATGCCATTTCCCCTACAAACATGAAGTAACAGACCTATCAATTTAAGAGTATTGAGTAGCCTGGGTTTCTTTCTTATTGCACAGATTTGCTTCACAGATGAGCAAAGTTCTGTCTGAAAAACCTGCAGAAGTACCTTGAAACCTCAACCATTCAGTGATTCTGTAAATGTAGGAAAAAATACTTTAATAAAGAACTAAATCAATAACCTTTTTCCAGTTTGAAAATCACATCATTATCTGAAAAATCAAATAATATAGATGGATTACAAAATGACTTTAATACTGCTGTGCCTTTAATCTTACATGAAGTCAGCAGAGAACACATAAAATTTTTTCTTCTGTGTTTGGGTATCAATTGTAACTTCATGGCTGTTTAAGGCTACTACAAATATATATATTAAAGTAAAAAATTTTGTACTTCCAGGCTTATTGCTTTATCTCTTTTGTAACATTATTATTCATGTATACAATACTTTTTTCTTTAAAAAACAACGCTTTTCTAAAAATTTTAACTGAGCTGCCAGTTTGCATTTCACAAAACTGACCTTTATGTGATTATTATTACTGCTTAAATAAAAAACCGAGTTTGACTACTATTTTCTCTGGCTAAGAGCTTCAAACAGCAATTAAAAGAAACTGATTGAGTATGAATGTAGGAATATATGACACAAGACAAAACACTTCTTTATAGTAAACTATAGGACTTCAGTGGCACTGGTCTGATGCAGCTCCCATCAATGGACTTGTCACTATCGTGCCATTTTTTTTTCAGTCCATGCCCATTTGAGGAAAAAATATGAAATAACCCAGCAATTTCTATGGCCAGAATAAAGATCTCCTACATGTGGTGTAAGTTGTGACATTGAATTCTTTACAATAAATCACTGAGGAAGAAGACAGTTGTCTATATGATTAGATTCTAAAAATACAACCAATGCAGTAGGATATCTAATATATGCTACTGAAAACCAGTAACTTAGCAACAAATCATAATTGAGTAAAGGATGTTGCTGTGTTCTTTCTGATATTTAGTAAAGACATTAGATTCAATTCTATGAACAGAATATTTTACAAGTAAACATATTTTCTAGGAACCTTAAAAGCCAGAAACTTCATAAGAACAGTATTTTTTAAGTCTGAAGAATGCAAACTTATCACTCACAAGTTCTGTAAGAAATTCTTAAAGTCCTATACTCTCCCACAAAACATGATAAATGATGTTAAATATACAGGATAAATGGCTTGTAATGAAATAGTTTGGAGCTGAAGATGAGACTCAAAAATTGTGACTTTGATGAGATACCAAATATTCTAGGGGTTCTGCCTTTAAATATGTACTAAAAGTGCACAGCTGGGGTGGGGGAAACATACCAAAGAAATAGCATACGCTGATCACTATCAAAAAAGGAGATGTTATTGAGAACATAACATATTTGAAGGTCCTAAAGGTTTATAGGTGCAGGATGACATTATGGTAACACCTTAGAAGCTTTGAAATTTTATTAACTTTAAAAACACAGTACCAGAAGGCCCAGGTAAATACAGAATAGCTGAATTTTCAGGTTTTGACACCGCACGTCTGTTTACTACATACTTATAATGCCAGGACGACTGTTCATCTTGCTCAGTCAGTGCTGCTGTAGTGTTTAACCTTATTTGCACCTTGTCTCCTTAAGTAATCCCTGTGATGACTATAAATCATTCGTGCAGCTTGTAGAAAATGAGTTAAGCAGTTTCTGAAGTAAAGTAAATGCATTTCACATCTTAGGAAAGAGTACTAGGAAGAGCTGTTCTCCACCACCTTTCCTTTTTCCCAGGGCTGCTGCTATCTTCTGATGACTTTTCGAGCATATATAGCCCAGCAGATGGGAAAGAGGTAGCATCTCACTAGCCCAAAATGTCTGTTGTGATAAATCATTTCCAGCCATAACATGTTATCTTCATGTTTTCTAGATTTTTTTCATATATATATACACATGCACATACACCCATATGTCTGAATATTCATGTCACATTCCTAAAGTAGATGCAATTCACATATTGTTTCTACCCTGTCCTAACATTGGAAACCCAGAATGATTTCTTCTTGGAAAAAGGAAATGGCTCTAGTAGTACTTAGGCTGAATTGTTTTTATCTGTCTGTAAATGGATTATGTACACTCAGGATAAATATCTACCTTAGTGATCATGTGAATCACTCTTATTGCCAAATTATATTAAAACAGATGCAAGTAACAAGGATATTATTTTTGAACATTTTTATTAATAAAAGGTATTCCTGATTGCTATTTGTAATTAACCTTCATACTCTCAATAAAAATAAATAAATGCAACTAAGACAGTACTTTATCTTCTTAATTTTTCTATTCCAGGATATGGCAAAAGCATGTCTTGCTTTCTGACTCATGGTTATCCAACATTTGCCTATGACAGGAAAGTTGGATAAAGGTCAAATGACGATGTATAAATATTTTCAACTAATTCAAATTGAAATATTACAGTGTTTAGAACAGTTCATAATCTAAATGTATTGGTTTATATCGAACTCTTTCCTCTAAATCTTTTCCAATTTAGTAATAAATGTTCTTCCTTACACATTATGTCCTGCTGGTTTTTTTACTTAAAGGGTTGCAATCCTTTGTACCCTCTGTTTAATTTGCATCCAAGGACATCTTGGAATACCTTATAAAGGCAGAAGATTTTTTGTTTCATTAAAATTTACCCATCTTCTCTTTTTTCAGCAGTTCCTCAGTTGAAAATAATATGCCTCAGAAGTTAAATTTGCCTCCAATAACAAAAGTTGCAAGGGAGTTAATTGTATATTTTTTTTTAAAACATGGATTTCAACTTCTCCGTCTAAATCTTCCAGGATTTTGGAGGGATGTTTTCATGTCAGAAACCACTGAGGAAGATAAAATGAATGGCAAAAATCTGCAACTTCTCTGGAACAGGTTGCCCAGAGAAGTTGTGGATGACCCATTGCAGGACATCTTCAAGGCCAGGCTGGATGGGGCTTTGAGCAAACTGGTCTAGTGGAAGGTGTCCTGATCTATAACAGGGGGGTTGGAAATAAATGACTCTTAACATCCCTTCCAACACAAACCATTCTATGATTTTTTGATTCTATGATAAAAGTCACTTAGCCACTATAAAGCATATGTTTTATTATTTTTATTTATGTCATAAGCCAAGAGAAAAACTAACTTTCCCATAGTCTTGCTTTTTTGGATCATATGACAATGTGTTTATCTGTGCATAAGCTGGAAAACATTATCAATATTGAACCACAAAAGCTTGCAGGTGATCAAAAATGTGAATGTTGACTGTGACGAGATGAAAAAAAATATTAAAATCACTATAGTGTGATAGAGAGATTAAGCTGAATATCTATGCAGAGCTTTTCATAAAATGCAACTTCTATGACTACAGGAAAAGGCTCAGTTTATAATATTCCCATTTAAGAAAGAAATGTTGGAAACATTGCAGTTAGTGTTAATTAAAACCCAAATTAATATATAGAAATGGTATACATGACAAAAAAATAAATAATTATTATCCTAGAAGCTTTAGAATTAAGGAATGCATGGAGAATGACAAGAAATTATGTAATGCTTTCCGTGTTGTGTTGGGTTTGTGTGGCAAGGTTTTTGTAGAAGGTGGGCTATAGGTGGCTTCTGTGAGAAGCTGCTGGAAGCCTCTCCTGTGTCTCATAGAGCCAATGCTGGCCAGGTCCAAGACAGACCCAACGCTGGCCAAGGCCAAGCCAATCACAGTCATAAAGCCTCTGTGATAATATGTTTAAGAAGGGAAAAAAACCCAGAAGAGGAGATTTTGCAGACAGACAGTAGCAGTGAGTGATATGTGAGAGGGAGAACTCTGCAGACACCCAGGTCAGTGGAGATAGAGGGGAAGGAGATGTTCCAAGTGCTGGAGAAGAGAATGCAGGCTGTGCTCCTGCAGCCATGGAGTGTCACGGTGTGGCAGACACCCACCTGCAGCCCAGGGAAGACCCCACACTGGAGCAGGTGCATGTGCCCAAAGTATGCTGTTGTGCTGTGGGCAGCCCACACTGAAGCAGGCTCCTGGAATGACCTGTGGCCAGGGGGAGAGAGGAGCCCAGGCTGAACCATGTTTGCTGACAGAATTTGTGACCCTGCAGGGGACCCATGCTGGATCAGGCTGCTCCTGAAAGACTGCACCCCACCGGAGGGCCCCATGTTGGAGCAGTTTGTGAAGAATTGTAGCCTATAGGAATGACCCATGTTTGAGAAGTTCTGGGAGAACTGTCTCCCATGAGAGGAACCCCATGATGGATCAGGAGAAAAGTGTGAGAAGTCCTCCTGCTGAGCAGCAGAGATGACAAACCAAAACCCTCACTCCCCATCCCCCGGTGCCTCTCTAAGGGAGGAGGTAGAGAATTGAAGGAATTTGATCCCTGTAAGAAGGCGGGGGGGGGGAAGAATGTGAATGGGGAAGGTGTTTTATGATTTGGATTTAGTTATCTTTTTATGCTGATTTTGATATTTGATAAATTAAATTATTTTTTCCCTGAGCTGAGTCTGTTTTGCCAGTGACAGTAACTGGTGACTGACCTCTTCCTGTCCTTATCTAGAACCGTGGGCCTTTCATGGTATTTTCTCTCCCCTGTCCACGTGAAGAGGGGAGTGATAGAGTGGCTTGGTAGGCACCTGGCCTCCAGCAAGGGTCAACTCATCACAAATGTGAAGATACATGATCACTCTAGGGTTTTATACTTCGATAAACATAACAATCAGAGGGTATGATGCAGGTCCATATGTTCATAAAAAAAACAGGCAATGGTGATCCATTTTTTCCTAATTCAAGAACTATGGGGCAGCAGGTGAAACCAGGAATCAGACTGGCACAAAAGGAGACATTTTCCACAAAACTCAGATTTAAATAATGGAATTTATTTGGCACACAATGTGCTTTAAGTCAAAAGTGTGTGCCCAGAATCCATCAAATTTAAAGTCAAAAAGATTTGTCTCTTGCTATTAAATGGGATGGCCCAAGTCCTCCTATTGTTGAAAATTCAAGAAAATGAGGAAAGCTTTAATCTTTACATATTCTGCTATTGTACTTTTCCCTAAATATCTTCAAATGTGACTTGAAAGTGAAGCATAAAGTCTGATTCATCTTGGCTTGACCCACAAAGCAGGTTTAAAGCCATTGAATTCTTACTTTCATATTTGCCCTTCAAAGATATGTCATGAAGATTTCTTAAAGGTTTTAGTAGCTGCATTTCAGTGTCCCTGAGTGTCTACCAAAATTTAAGAAGAATGTTTAATAATAATTTATTTTTTCCACCTGAAGCATGTTATCTTAGTATTATATTTTTTATATTAAAAAAGTAAACTCACAGCACTTCAGTAAAATAAATTAACAAGCTTAAATTGAAAGCGGGTAGATTAAGATTAAGTTATCAGGAAAAAGTTCTTCTCAGAGAGGGTGATGAGGCACTGGAACAGGTTGCCCAGAGAAGCTGTGGATGCCCCATCCCTGGAAGTGTTCAAGGCCAGGCTGGATGAGGCTTTGAGCAACCTGCTCTAGTGGAAGGTGTCCCTGCCCATGGCAGGGGGGTTGGAACTAGATGATCTTTAAGGTCCCATCCAACCCAAACCGTTCTGTGATTCTATAAAATTCACTTGAACCTTGGGAGCAAGTGAATGTTTACTACATTCTCTTTCTCACTGAAAATTAAATAAAAATGTCTTCATTTAGAGATACATCCATAAATTTGGATTATCAGTGACTGAAAAGAGCTACCTTTAACCCCAAAATATAAGGTATTTTTTAGTTATAACTATTAGTTGTTATCTGCTCACGTAGAAAGCATTCACTTTATCACACAAATCAATTAAATGTGGGATTTTTTATTAAAAAATACATCAGGTAACCAAACCATTTGGTATTCCACTTTACTCCTTAATGATATTTCCTTGTCACATACAATTATGGGTCACAGTCTTCATGTTGAAACACAGGAAAAACTGTTGATGAGATTTTATAATGTAGGCTCACACAGTGTGACAGCAGTAACACCAGGAAAGTGCTATGTTTACTAAGCTGTTAAGGTTTCCAGAATAATGCCAAAAAAGTTAAATTGTAATTTTTCTTTGGATGACAATCCTATGCAATTAGTATAAGAAAACAGAAAACTAAACATGGTAGTGAAAAGAAACTCTTCTGTAGAAGTTATTTTTTGCATACATATTTTAAACCCCACTGCCTTGTCTTCTGCATGCAGCACATAAAAAAACAAGAACTCATAAATATAAGGTCAAAAGGAAAATCCAGGATAAGACATTTTATGTTGTATGCAGAACAAAACTGAGCCTACCCTGCAGTTAATACCTGTCTAGAGACTTTGAAAAGTTGCTGAGGTCTCGAGTATGCAAATTGAGATTTTGACTTCACAAAAGTCAATATTTCAATTCAAGTGTAAAATGTCTTTCAGGGAAATACACTGTGACCAATTACTTAGGCTCAGTTGAAGCTTAAAGAAGTCTAATATTTACTATGTCTTGCTAGTAAGATGAGAGAGCATCACTGATTACAAACGAGACTGTAAGATAGGAATGACATGGATATAAAGTGAATTCACTGCAAGAAATAAACTTTTCTAGATATATAAAAATGCTAGTGAAACTTTGAATTCTTTTGCAGTTGTAATTGTTGCACTATTACATTACTGTCCTAAAATGCTGACAGAAGAGAAGAGAAAATGTATTTTTACAAAATGTATTTTTAAGAATACATTTTATTCTTAGCACTCAACAGGGTAAGCATGTTGCTGCTTCAGTAAACATAAAAACACCCAGTGCGGCATTTCAGAAGGATCTAGCACAACATCTAACAACCAAACCACAAAACAGTCTTCATGTATGTTTCAGTTTAGCCTCAGCCAGCAATTAAGCAACACACAGCTCACCTCCCCTTTCCTTCAGTGGGATGGGGGAGACAATCAGAAGAAAAAGAGAATTCATGGATTGACATAAAACCTATTTAAAAATTGAAAATAAATGAAATAAAATAATTATACTAGTACTAATACCAATATGTAATGAAAATACTTCTACTACTTACTACTAAGGATAATAATATGTAATGAAAGAAAGAAAAAAGGGAAAAAAAAAGATAATGATACAACCACTCACTACTGGTAGGCCTATTCCTAGCCAGTCCCCAAGCAGCAACTGGCCCTCCCAGCCAACTCCCCCAGCTCATATACCAAGCATGACGTTTGATGGCATGAAATGTCCCTTGGTCAGTTTGATCAGCTGCTCAGGCAGTAAGAGAAACTGAAAAAGTCCTTGATTTGATGTAAACATTACTTAGCAACAACTGGAAACAATAATGTGTTATCAATATTCTTTTCAGCACAAATCCAAACCATAGTCTCATACTAGCAACTGTGAGGAAAATTAACTCTATCCCAGCCAAAGCCAGCAACATACATATGCCAAATGGCAGCAATATGAACCTTCTCTCATATCCTCTGGAGCAGAAATCACATGAGGTTTTCTGTGCTTGTGTGGAAAACACATGAAAAGCCATAAAGGGTAAAACAAACTGTCCGAGCACCCTAGAACTCTGCTGATCTTATTATTTAAATGTTACAACTTATGTACCCATACAAAAGGATGAAGAACATTTATTTCCAGTAATTCTTTTAAAATACTGGTGAAAAGTGAGAAACCCTTCCCTGGTAACCTGTCATTAATAAAGTAGCAGAACTAGAAGTAGACCTTTTAGCATTAATATCTGGTGTAGGGTGGGAGGCAGAGAAATTTGGCCTAGAGGCCATTTTCTGGGCTCTTGAGACTGTACTGGACTAAGAAAGCTTTCCTGCTTGTAACAGAGTCAGCCTCTTGATTAATCTTAGCTGTATTTGGCTCTACAAGACGAAGACCACAAGTGCAATTGCACAAGCACTTTTGAAAACCCTTCATGTATCTTCAGTTCTGGGGTTTTTAGGCTGAAGTAATAAGCAAATTTAAATTATCTCCCATTTATAGCTAAATCCACTTATTCTTTGGAAAATCTTGCCCAGGGGAGTCGAAACAGAACTGAGCTGTTTCTCTTACACTACATTTCAGTCACTGACAGGGAACAGGACAACAATCTCATCTCATAAATTCTTTACAGTATCAGGAAAACAAAACAAAACAAAACAAAACAAACAAAAAAAAAAAAAAACCAACCAGAAAATCTGCAGTAAGACTGTGGATCTGTATTTGGTTCTGTAGGAAATCTTGAAATTCTCAAAGCTGGCTTAAATATATAAAAAAAAGTATGTAATTATGTGGTCCATGGCTTGCAATAATTCTTGGTAACCTAAACGGTTTTGCACAACAATTTATTTATTTGTTTCTGTTCTCAGTACTACACTAGCTGTAAAACAATTTAAATCATCTGGAAATACAAATTTATTCCTAATAGCAGCTGTAAAATTTTTAATAAGTATTGCCAAGTGTTAGAAAGTCTGAGTCATTACAGAGAATAACTGTGTGTGACCTATGATTGCAACTTTTAATTAAAGTCTCTCCACATTAACAACACTATCTTGCAGCATCTCTCTCCTAATATATTATTTTGATGACCGGTATGAATAGTGTTATGTACATTTATTAGAGGTAAAACTAGTAAAGACCAGTGAAATATTTTAATTAAAACTGTTTTCCTCAGCTGACTTCTCCTTTCATGCAGGATCAGCTTCACAGACATTCTTAATTCATATGTTGGGGTTTTTTTCCTGTCATGTCTGAAAATTTACATTCTAACATAAAATATCTGATCAACTTTCCATATTATGTCTTGAAACTTTGTGTAGTACTTCGGATTATTTTGAATCAGACTTCTTTGTATTTTCTAAACTACATATTTTTAAATACAAATACTTAATGGTTTATTTTATGAAGTAGTGGAAAGCTCAATAACCTTTTTCTCCACGGGAAACATTTACTGATACCATCTTCCACAATATAAATTAATAAAATTTGACTCAATAATATGCTGTTGAAATACGATCAGTTACAAAAGTAACAACCTATTTAATCCAGGCAATAATAGTTGAACTTAGCAAAAATGATAATAATTATAACTGTAGAACTGTTATGATTTTATTTTTTAACAGTAATGGATTGGTAATGCTTTTTTTTTATTTATTAGAATATTCCCTAGGTATTTACAGTGAAAAGGGATTTTTCCTGGCAATTTCATCCATCATGTGTGTGCATAGCACATTAATTTTGAGCACAACACAAATCATACCAAATTCTGAGCTGGTACAACTTAGGCTGCCTCTCTTGATTTCAACCAATATCATGAACGTTATTCTGCATCCAAACTCTATATCTCAATATTCTCTTAAAATGCAATTTTAAAAATAAATAAACATATGTTTGGTGTGCTGGTTTTTCATTGAGAGAATCAATTTTCTTCACAGTAGTTAGTATGAGACTATGTTTTGATTATGCTGAGAATAATATTGATAGCACACTAATATTTTTGTTTGTTTCTAAGTAATGGTTATATCAAGTCAATTACTTTCTCAGCTTATGATAATGAACTTGCGTTCCCAGTTTCTTCTCTACAAGATGCTGAGAGGGGACACAGCCCAGACAGCTGACCTAAATGGATTAAAGGGACATTTCATTTCATAAAAACATCATGTACAGTACATATGTTGATAAGTGGGGGGGGG
>NW_010241710.1:0-10112 GCF_000690775.1 Eurypyga helias | reverse complement strand
TGGTGTCTCTGTCGGCTGCCCTCTTTCTCTCACTGGGTTGCGGGCACCAGCTCTCTCACACACATTCTTTCACTCCTGCTGTCAGGCTCTCACTCTGATTGTGGCTCACAGGCTCTGACTTTTACTGCTCAGGGACTGTCTGGGCACTGATTGGTGGGTGATGAGCAGTTGTATAATTTGTTTTCTTTTCCATTATTTGCATTACATATTATTAACTGTAGTAGAAGTAGTATTTTTGTATATTTGTATTATTAATATTAGTATTGTTAATAGTAGTAGTAGTAGTAATATCAATATAATTATTGTATTTAATTTATTATCAATTATTACAATATTTTTATCTCAACCAACAAATTTCCTTGTCTTTTCCTCTGAGTTTCCTCCTCCACTAGAGGAGGGAGAGGGTAAGGGAGTGGCTGTGTGGTTCTGAGTTGCTGGCTGGTATTAAACCATTGCACTTCATTATTTTAAGTGTGTTCATAACAAATTACACATTTTTTCTGACAATGAAATGATTCTTTCTTGAAAATATTTGAGTGGGTTTTTTTATTTTATAATTGGAAAAGTACTTTGAAATTTAATTAGGGCTATCAGGATACATTTTTGAGGATAGATTAATTTGCTATTGATGGTATGAAGATTTGAATTTTAAGAGTTTTTCTCATTAGGAACTTTTTTGAATGTAAATTCCATGTCTTTGTCAGGCTAAGAAAATGCTACTCTAAGTTCAGTTTTTAGAAGTTTTTCTTGTCTAGAGTTTAATCAAGAAAAGCTTTATTTATTTATTTAAATTTAATGCTTCTCCTATTTTAAGCAGTAACATACCACTACATACCACAGTAATGTTATGTTGAATAGGTAAGAAACACTGTGTTGAATGAAATAGGATGTTTGGCATTTATCTGAATTTCCAAAAATCTGATCCACTAGGACAGCCCTTCAAAAAAACCCAAACACATAGAATTGGAATGAATTAAACCAACCAACCTAACAAACAAAAAACAAACAAAAAAACCCTCTCAAATATTTGAACCTTTTTAGTATGAAACCACCTCAAAAACCTTTTACACTGAACAATGATATGAAACAAGCAAGATTTGCAGGAAAATATAATCTGCATTATAACACCTACTATAGTGGAGAAAAAAGAACAACCTCTTGAACATAAAAATGAACGGTCTGATTGCCTGGAAGGTTGCCTGTTCCAGAAGCCAATGGTATTTTATGTTAGATGAACTAGCATTATCTTTCTCACTAATATCCTTAACCCACCACAGCTGGAGCAATATCATAACAAGAGCAGAGATTGTTATAAAAGAAAACACCCTAAGCCTTACAAAAGACTCAGGCATTGAGTTCATGCAGCGAGAAATCTTTTCTATCAGACACTTTGAACCTATTTGAATGGTTCTGCTTCTGCTGTTTAAATTCCTTCTACTAAGCAACTGTTGGTAGTAGTAAACTAACTTTCTATCTCCTTTCTGATTTTATATCATGCCCAGTCTCCACTTGTCATCTCTTACAACACTAATATTTTTCATGCAACACCCAAATAACAGAAAAATAATAACAACACTAATATCTGTGACAACAATTTTCAACACTGGTGGCTTATACTGGATTTTGCAGTCCCTGGGTGCACAGGTTGCACTCAGGCCCCAGGAAAACATTTGATTAAGAGAAAGCGGCAAGCAGCCACCTCGCCTGGCAATCTTTAGGGGCTTTCAAATCAGGGTCACCAAGAAGCAAGGCAGCAGGTCTGTGATATGTTTTGCATTCTTTTATGAAGTAAGCTTTTTTATTTTTATATTCTTGGTTACCAGATCCATGCTAAATCAGATATGATATAGCTTGAAGTTAATATAAAAATAATTGAACAAGTGCTTGAGCTGTTTAGCCACTGCAAAACGCTGGTCAAGTGGAGCTATGTTGATTTAACCCAAACCTTTTCTTCTAGTCTGTTCATAGCCTCCTGAAACAAACACAAACAAAAGCCCAGGGCTCTTTCACCTGAAATCTCTGCTGAACAATTGCCCCTCAAACATGGTATTAGCTGATGTACTTCATGGTTGGTGTCATAAGAGGATTGCTGAAAAGGATGTTGAAAATTCCATAAATAAATAATAAACATCAAAGGAAGGAAGCACAAAATTTGTTTTACTCATAATATCTATACTGTAAAGAAACTCAGGACAAGCATTCTAACTCAACGGTTTAAATACTGGTAAGCAGACAAATGAAGCTGAAAACATTAAAAAAACCTCTATATGAATCTCACATGCAGTGAGAATTTAAGTAAATGAAGACAGGAAAAATATATTTGCAGAGGGAACACACACAAATATGTAGACTCCTAATTATTGCTCAGATTCAGAATGAGACTGATTAAAATGGTTAAAGCATTATGTTTATTGTAACTTGTACTTTAACATATTATTTTAAAGATGAGTTAAAAGAAAATTTTAAAATAAACTTCAAATAGTAGGCTAAGATGGCATCCTGATGAAGTTTAATAATACAGCAACGTATTTAAAAATAATGTCTTTCAAGACAAAATGAAGACTCTGCAATTCATGAAAAAAAAAAAAAAAAGAGGAGAGACATTGAAAGAAACTGAACTTTCTTTCCAAGAGGAAAACACTGTATATTAAACACAAGGGATTTGGAAGAACAAAATTGAGAATGAGAGGGAGCAGAGAATCCATTCTGACTACCTCTGAACACAGATAGACTATAAAACTTGAACAAATCTCTTCTTTCAGACTAGTTTGTCACATTTGCTAAGGCAAATAAATAAAGTAAGTGGAAAAGCAGAGGTAAGTTCACATAATCCAAAAAAAAGAAAAAGATTGATGGCTTCAGCTATACAGTGGAAACTTCTGTGGCTAAAGAAATGGCACAGAGAAAGCAAAAAGGGGATTTCCAGTCACCTGAGGCTCATGTACTGCCTGCAGCTAGATGAACACAAACAGGATCTGCAGTTTGCCTCGTTCCTAACTGGTGTATATCATTTGGAGCTTACTTGTCTTGTGATCCTCCCTTGATCTCAATAAGCCTCATTGAGCAGTGTGAAGAGGGAAAACAAATTTGCTCCTGTGAAAGATTTGGACAATGTGAAGGATTTGTGAGACTTTTAACACAAATTAAGAGATTGTACAGAGCGCATGCTGCATCTACTGCAATGCTGGAGGTGATTTTTCTCTCCATCCCTTCTGAAAGCTTGTGTCAAATAGGTTTCTTTCATATTTTTTCATACGGCCATGTTTGTACTCATAATGGGTAGAGACTGACCCTGGTAAATTGATCAGTTTGGGACCATCACCAACATATGACACTATAGTATGAAAATATACCTGGGGGTACTGGTGGACGAAAAGCTGAACATGAGCTGGCAGTGTGCACTGGCAGCCCAGAAAGCCAACCGTATCCTGGGCTGTATCAGGAGAATTGTGGCCAGCAGGTCGAGGGAGGGGATTCTGCCCCTGTACTCTGCTCTGGTGAGACCCCACCTGGAGTGCTGCGTTCAGCTGTGGAGCCCTCAACATCAGAAGGATATTGACCACTTGGAGCGAGCCCAGAGGCGGGCCACGAAGAGGATCAGAGGGCTGGAGCACCTCTCCTATGATGAAAGGCTGAGAGAATGGGGCTTGTTCAGCCTGGAGAAGAGAAGGCTTCGGGGAGACCTTATTGCAGCTTTCCAGTACCTGAAGGGGCTACAAGGAAGCTGGGGGGGACATTTTACGAGGGCTTGTAGTGACAAGACAAGGGGTAACGGGTTTAAACTGAAAGTGGCGAGGTTTAGACTGGACATCAGGACTAAGTTCTTCACAAAGTGGGTGGTCAAGCACTGGAACAGGTTGCCCAGAGAAGCTGTGGATGCCCCCTCCCTGGCTGTCTTCTAGGCCAGGCTGGATGAGGCTTTGAGCAACCTGGTCTGGTGGAAGGTGTCACTGCCCATGGCAGGGGGGTTGGAACTAGATGGTCTCTAAGGTCCCTTCCAACCCAAACCTTCTATAATTCCATGATTCTAAATATGGCTGTATTGAGAATTACTTCTTCAATATCAAATCAAGAGATACAGGTAGTTCACGTCATCAAGGATATAACAGCAGGTCTGTAATTCAAGCATCAAGATGAATGCTTATAAATCACTACATATTCTACTTGTGTTTTATGGTACTAGATCAAGAAAAATAATGTTAATACCATCAAACCTTTAGTTTTCTGGAATAGATACATGTGAATGTACCTGCAACCATAAGAAGCAGTTTGGGAAATATATTAGCATTTTTGACAGCAGAAATGCGTAAACTGGGTTGACTGTGATTTGTCTAGGCTCTTGCATCCAGTGTAACATGAGGTGAAATAAGTTTCTTTCTTATTTCTTACCAGAAAATATTTCTTACCAGAAAAAGTCAGACAATACTTCACCTACAGTGGATAGAGCAATTATTTTGTGATAAAGTCAATAACAACTTTACAAACAAAACAACAGCTCCTATCATGAATTACTGGAGAGAAGTGTATATGCTTTTCTTGCATTTTAAATTGCTTGAAAAGTTCAGTTGTATGTTCAGTTATTGTGACTTGATACTCATGTGAGGGTACCTGGACTGTACATTGTTTAGCTAGTTCTTCCTGTTTCTGTTCTCTACTATGAACATTGCTGCAGCTGACCAGCCTATTGCCTGTGCAGCTGTAGTGGCTTTGTGTCATCATGTCAAGCAGATGAGAGATCCTCCCTCAGACTCTTGGATTTAAGGTCAATGTCTTTTACTTTGTCTTTTTTTTTGCAATGTCTGTTGCACCAAACTGTATTGTGCACACTCAAAGAGATCTCTTTGTTCTCTGTGGGGAAGAACAGTATCAAAAAATACTTCACATGAAATATCACTGTAAGAGGTTTACAAGGCTTCCATTCAATGAAAGGAAATAAAAAGAACAAAAAAACCCTCACAATGTAGAATTGTATGTTGCCAATAGGGAGAGCACAAGGAAATGGCTTTCCAGAGTGCCTGGATCTGTGTGCTGGTTTTATTCAGGACAGAGTTAATTTTCTTTACAGTAGCTGGCATGAGGCTGTGTTTTGGATTTGCTCTGAGAAGACTGCTGATAACACTGTGTTTAGGTGTAACTCCAGCTAGCCAAATAGCATGAAGCTGCTTTCACAAATCCCCCCTCCCCTCCTCCAGTGAGAGGGGAAGAAATGGAGAAAAAAGAAAAAAGGAAGCTTGTAAAATTAGGATAAGAACTATTTACTAATTAAATCTACATGAATATATACAAATATTACTAAAATAAGTAATTAAAATAATAGGAAACAAAACATATGATGAAATATGATACACTTATGATACAGTTGCTCATCACCCACTGACCAATGCACAGCCAGGTGCTGAATAATGAGAGTCAGAGCCAGAGAGCCTGTGTTTCATATGATCACAGATTCTAAAGTGCAGTCCTACTAAGAGCTGTAAAAAGATTAGGTTTTAAACATAACATTATAAGGAACATAAATGTATCCAAATCAATGAAATCAATTCTCATATTTAAAAGTATTTTTATATAAAAGCTTTTTAAAACATAAAAATACCATATACAAAGAAACCATGAGCTTAAAATATTCCATAATATATCCTTCAAATATTATTGATTTATTTCACTTAAATGATCCCTAAAATTCTCATGAGATATTCACAGAAGCTACACAAAACTTAAGGAAACTAATAACCAAGAAAATAAATTTTTGTCTTTAAAAATCCCACAAAAACTAAGGTATGTAAGAATGCATAATCGAAGGGTCATTTGCCCTAGTAAACAACATTTAGAAAAGGGTATCTCACTCTTCATCATAGTAAACCTTAGTCTTTCAGCCCTCAGCCAGGCACATCTTGCTCTCAGAGATGTCCTCTAATGCAGTTTAATGAAACCATCTGGATAAACTGTAACTGAAGATACCCGTGTTTTTGGTATCAGTTACTCTCTGAAAATTCCTATGTCAGTTGCTTAATTTCAGTGCATCACAGGTAAAAGAACATAAGTTTTTACACAGAACTATTTGACCTGTTTTCATCAGGGCAAGTAGCACAGTTTGATGAAGTACTGGTTTAAGCCTAGCTGGCAACAAAAGACCGTGAGGACACTTGCTCAGTCCTCCTCCACAGTGGGAAGGGAAGGAGAAAATACATGGAAAGGTTCAGGGATCATTCACCAATTATGATCATGGACAAAACAGACTCAACTTGGGGAATAAAAATCTATTTAATAAGTTAGCAATCAAAACCAGAGTAAGACAATGAGAGACAAACAAAACAGATTTAAAAAAAAAAACAAACAACCAAAACCAAAAAACCAACATTTTTTCTCCATCATCCTTTTCTTCCTGGGATACGTCTTCCCACTGCAGCAGCATATGGAGGTTTTACAGTCAGTTCACCACATGTTGCCTCTGCTGCTCCTTCCTCCTCAGGGGGAGTACTCCTCACACTCTGCCCCTGCTCCAGCATGGGGTCCCTCCCATGGGAGACAGGCCTCTACAAACCTCCCTTGCATGAGTCCTTCCCACAGGCTGCAGCTTTCTCCTCTAACTGCTCCGACATGGGTCCCTTTTGCGGGCGTGCCCCCTGTGTACTCAATATAACACAGCCCATGAATATGGATATTCAGCCATTTTCTGGACTCTATACCGAGATCATATCTTTGGAAAATATTTAGCTAGACTATAAATTAAGATAAAAATATGAGCTTCAGCTTTTCTAATGAATATGGTGGTTGCTCCTTAATTTTAGTAGCTGTCTGAAGAATCACCTCTCTGTAGCATGGCTTGGCTTTCAAAAATAATCACATTTCAGCTTCTGTCACAAACAAGGATTATAAAAAAATGGGAGAGAGATCTAACTAAAATCAGCCTTGCATATGTAGGTTTGAGGGTGTTCTGAGGAATCTCATTTTCCCTTTGCATGCTGTACCTAAATCAAGGTGATTATTAGCTAGGAAATATTCAGAAATCAAACTAGAACAGGAAAAGCTGTCACACATAAGGGACACCTTGTATCAGGACTTATCAGTGTCACTCACTCTGGTCAGATATTGAGCGGCAAAATGCCAGATTCTATAAAACATAAATGACCTTGAACAAACTCTCTTCTCTAGACTTGGCACCCTGAAAGGATGATGCTGCAGCCAAAGTACATACATTAATAACACGGATCAGGCAGTAATCTCTCAAAAATGTATTAATTTAGATTAAAAATATAATTAAAATATCAGTAATTGTTCCTTCATCAGCTGCTAACAACAAAAAATAATATTAAAGGAAAAATAACCAATTAAAATTACCTACAAATAATATGATACTTATGATGTATAAAATCATAACTAGTCATTAAGATGGGCAGCCAAGATGATCCTAGTGGGATAGCACAGATAACTTCTACTAAGCTTTGTAATTAGTGCCTATTTATTACAGTGGCAGCTCGACTGGAAATGCTGATAGACAAATGGCTCTCTTAGGATGTCTTCTGTGATCAATTTTGATTGTGTCACAGAACTGAAGCTCATTTTTAAACTATTTGAGGGTAAGCCAATTAACAAAAGCATGTTTAAGGTGACAATGCTGTGTAGCTGCCACAGTCAGCATGTATTAGGATGTGTATACACAGACATACTTGTACACACACACACATGTAACTGAAGTAATTAATAAAACTGAGTTTAACCAAACATGAATAAAATAATTCCCTCTATACAGTTTAAAACTACTGGGACTAAATTTTTGTGCAGAAAGGTATCACTCTCGGAATGACATTGGTTTGTATATAGAGTCTGTCATCTTTTTTCTAGTATATGTTTGACCTCAATTATAGTTTCTTTTGGAATACCTAGCCATTTTCTCAATTAGAGCCAATAGCTAATGACTCACCTGAGCACACTACTTTTTTTTACTTTTTTTTTTAAGTTAATTTCTATGGTAATGGACCATAATTTTTCCTGGAACTTTTCAAAATCTACTCTAATAAAAACCAATCGAGTGCACTTAAAAGCATTTTTGTATCAATGTGGTGATTTACATTACATTTTAAGAATAATTGTCTCCCTGAGCAAGAAAACGACATCTATTCAAAAACATTTCTTCTTGGTTTGCTTGACTCTCCACACTAGCAGATAATTAGTTAGTTACATTGTATACAGTTAATTTCAGGCTAGTTGGAGAAAATTCCTGCTTCCCCCATTTCCTTTTTGTTTTGTTTTGTTTTTTTTTCTCAGTATTAAACCAAAGAATTCCCAGAGATTCCATATTTTTGTTACCTCTTTTTGATATATGCCATCTTTATAATGTAGTTGGTTTTGTTTGTTAAAAAGATTATGTCTACATACTAATGATCCACTTATGCAAAACTACTACCGACTTTATTATTCATGCTAGAAAAGGTCCATCATATAATCCCATTTCTTGATCTTGCTTTTCTCTTCATGTAGACAATTTATAATTTTTTTTTTTTCCCTGAAATAAAATTTAGCTAATGCATTCAGCATTTGCTTATTTTGTGGGTTGGGAGATCATGTCAGTTCTCTGTGCTATATGACAGTTCCTCTTCTGTCTTTTATTCTGAATTTAAAGCCCACTTAAAAACACATGGCAGTTTTGCAAGCTTGAGGTCAGTGACCCTTTTCAAAACCAGTGAAAGTGTTCATAAGAAGTTTTCATACAATGCTCCAGAAATGGGGTCTCAAGGTTGTCATTGAATCACTTGAACTTAGAAATAGGAATAAGACCTATATTTTTCCTAACTTAATTTTTATTTCAGGTACTACAATTATTTGTAGATTTTAAAATTATAATCATTCCAATATTTGACTAACTGAAAATCTTGGTGTGTTACTTTGATGGTATTTCTATGGTCTATCTTTAAAATTCCTTATTTGCGAAGGTTACAAAAGCCTTTATTGTTTGTTATACTGTCCGATCTCATTATGAAACTAGAAAGGTATGGTTGAGTGTTTAGGAGATGAAGTATATTGAACCAGGATTCCCCAAACCAGTTAGGAAATGAAGAACAAAATATTCTGTCTAGAATTATTAAAATTAGAATTATTAAAAGCTAGTATTTTTAAACTTGTTCTGTATCTCAGTTCAGTATAGCTGCAATTGAAATACTGGAATTGGTTTGGTCTTTTCCTTATGAAAGGAAATGGGGGGTTGGAACTAGATGATCTTTAGGGTCTCTTCCAACCCCAACCACTCTATGATTCTATGAAAGATTGCATGACAATGACCATTACATTGAAGTATTAGCATGTTTCTTAACCCAAGCCAGCTCTATGTATGTGAAACACAAGAATAGTGGCAGACAGCATTATAGCCACAGAGAAAAGCAATTAAACATAATTTCAGAGAATTGTGTATTGTGTTCCTTGTGTCAGTCCTCCCCAAGTGAGCATGATGACTTATTATTTCAAAAGTATCACTCTAAAAAACCTTGAAAATAGAAAATCATGTAAGAGTTACAAAATAAAAATAATACTCAATTGTCCACAAAGTTGACCATGAAAAGCCTAAGTAAATCAGGAGGACTGAAATTTAAAAAAAAAAAAAAAAACAACCCAAAAAACACCAAACCCATGAATAGAACACTTCCAGCAGTCTGAGTTCTTCCTTGCAGTGTCTGTGATAATGAAAAATGAAGAATAAACTAAACTCTAGGAATTATTCTAGATTTTTTTCTAATTTCTGACCATATAAGATAAATTACTTAAACATTAGGTATTATAATACCTAATTACAGGTCAGAATGAAGGTCATTTTGTTTCCTAAATGCAAACAACAGCTGTATGATGACGGTTACATCTGTAGTCATCAATTAGAATGACCAAGCACAGTCCTGACAAGGTTCTCCAGAGGATCCCACTGCAGTGTTTATGTACCTCGAGGTATAGGGATCCTCTCAAGTGACTCAATGTTGGACATCTAGCAATATGAAATAAAAAATGCCCTGTCAAGATGAAGTAAGAAAAAGCAAAACAGAGATGCAAGAGCTGTAACAGTGGAAAAATCACTCCATAAAATTGTAGTGGTAATGCTAGAAGGAATGAGAAGAGAAGAGAAGAGAAGA
>NW_010241709.1:1937-45665 GCF_000690775.1 Eurypyga helias | reverse complement strand
AATATATATTTATTTTTTAGTATAAGCTGTAGAAAGATAGATGAGATTTATTGTTTGCCCTAGAGGCCTCTGTAGTGATGCATTTAATTAGTCATTTGGTCACATAGCAAAAAGCTAGATGCTCATGCATGTTGATCACGTCCTACCTTAGCAACGCCTGGGAATTTAGCTAACAAACTTCATGTGATTTTCAGAAGCTTCCACGTGGCTGAGCCAGTCTGTGTGTGTGCATGTTGCTTCAAAGCCACGATCCATACTTGAACCCTCATTCACTGCAACCATAAAAAACTTCCTTTAAATATTTTTAGGAAGACTTTTTCTTAGAGTGGGAATCACTATTTCAATGCACTCTTAATTTTTGTTACCTTCCACCCAGAAACTATTTTTTGTCTCTCTCAGACACGCACAAGACTTCATTCTACTCCAGAAAATGCCATCATAAATGGTATTTTTAACATATCAACCACAGAAAACAGAGAACTGGAACAGAAACACACATGCCATGTGACCCCCTGCTGCTTCTGTTATCATCCCTACTACATGTTCTATTTTTGTATCTCCTTTTTAGTGAGATATGCACTTGTACTATATGAAAACCTTTTTGCTAGTTTTCTTCCAAAAACAATGTTGCAGAATAGATGTGTGGCCTGCAGTGGTAGTCAGAATATTTTAGGTGAAGCAGCCTTATTTAAGCTCTTACTATTTCATTTTGTGTATTTAGGCTTTTCCATGTCTTCCGCTAGGCTTTTGTAAGTAATTTGATTATGAATTTCAATCCTGTGCATGCACGTTTAATTTCCTGGGTTTGTGTTTTCATTCTTTTTTCTCTCTCTGTCTCCTTTGTGGAAGCTGGCTGATCTCTATTTAAATCTCTATTTTCAACCTCCCAAGAGGACGAAGTGAAATCGTTCTGTAGTAATGCTGAAGTATACATCACTAATGAAATGTCGTTTGTGCAGTTCATGCCTCTCAATATAAAAAGCTTGAGCCTAAGGCACAGAGACCTAGTTTTGTTTTGGTATGGTTAATTATAAAACTTGTCAGCTGTAGCGGCACTGCAATGTCTGACAGTGAAATGAACCCCCATTGCTCTTACATTTTGGAAGATGTGTTTTGGTTATATAAACAAGGATAAATTAAAAACTGAATAACTTGTGTAACTGAAAAAAATGCTTTGCATCTTTGTCTGGAAAGACTTCAGTAGATTTTATCTATCTGGCAGGTTGTACCTATCTAGTTAAGCAACATACTGTGATTGCATTTCAACACGTGCAGCTTGGTCCATAGCTGCAAGGATAGCAGAAAGCCATTTTTACATTCCAGCCAGTGACATTATATGAATTTTAATTCACATTACTGAAATTACAGAATTACAAAGCATGGAGTTACATGGTATAAATTAAACTATGGCTCAGAAAAAAAAAAAAAAGTCATTTCCAACAAAAGACTCGTCAAGAAACAGCAATTGTTTCTTGTCCCACTCCTAGAAAAAGTCTAGGAATGCAGATGTGCCTTGCAGGATGGTAATCCAAGCTGGGCTCTAGCAAACAGAAATCTGAGTCCGAGCACCACTCTGAAGACACATGGCTAGCAGTTGCCTCATTCACATTCTAAAACCAAGACACCACCTTCCAAAGAGATGCTCAAGCATCTGAGACTCGGCTGCCACAGTGTCGCATGCAGTGGGGGAGAATCTCATGATCAAGTATTTTTTTTTTTTTCCCCACAAAAGGTGAAAAAGAACTTTTAAATCAGAAATTAGTGTGCAACACTATTTTCACCGTTCATTCCTGATTTTATATTTATCATTTCAAAATAACATTTCTCCAAAAAGTCCATGAAGAAAGCAGATTTCCACGTGAATCTTACCCTGTCATTCGTCTTGTTTCACAGTAATTCAAACCTTAGATGTGCTCTGAATAGCAGCATCATGTTGTGTGCAAAAGCTAATTGGGGATTTTGTCAGCAAGGTCAGAAAAGAAAGACTGGGGGAGTAGATTCATGGTTTCCATAGTCCAGGGGACAATATGTGAGTAACAGAAACTGATAATGACCAAAAGCCTATGCAGAAATAAGCTCCTGCATGCTTTTTTCTTTGTGATCTCTTAGCTTCAGTCGGCTGTTTTAAATTTTCTCATTAACTTGCAGACCCAGGTCTTCTACTTTTTTTTTGTCTTCAGAGACTTCAGTCACTGCTGACTTTTGTCTTCTGTTTCTTGTTACTTTTGTTACCCAAAATCTTATGAGTATCCCTGGTTCTGCATCCTTGTGCCATCATAGATTCTCCCAACTCCAGCCATACTGTGCGTCTCTCTCATTTTGCTCTTTGAGCTCATACTTTAACTTTACTCATGAGTAACACATCCTCCCACTCATCTGCTTCCACACTGCAGTAATACTGGGACCTAACGTAATATGATTAAATCTACATATTTAATGCAGAGTTCTGAAGTCATTCACTAGAAATGTCTAATAAGACAGAGTTAGGGGGCTGTCAGTCCAAACAGCATGAATGCCTGCCTGTTTTCTGTGTCTCCTAAGCGATGACAGATGGATGCTAGGTACTTCATTGTAGCTGGGCACAGCAAATTCCTGTGCCTTGGATAGCTTATGGCAAAATTCTTCACCTAGGAAATGATGCTGTTTTCAGGGTACGGATTTAATTTAAAAATCAGATAAATAGAGTATGCTGCCAGGTTTTAATATAAAAGAAAATATTGCCTGATATACATTTCAGAAGTCTTGTTTATTGTCAATACTTCAGATTCTTCATGAAAAATACAGGGTACAGTAAGTAGTAACTAAGCTGCATTGTCAAGAGCAATACCTATGAGCATGTAAGTCAAAATGTTATTAAAAGCGTTTCCAATTCAAGGGTCTTTTTTCAGCAGCATCAAAACAACTAAATTAGTGCATAAGTTTGCCTGCCCTGTTGTAACGACATACTAGAAACCTGGTCCTTTGGGTAAAAAGCATCAGCACCCCACAGGTTGCCCAGTGATAGCCTTACCATGACTCTAAACACTGATTTATAATGGTTTGCCACGCTGCCAACTCTCATTTAAGCCAAACTGAACCAAAGTAACAAAAAAAAAAAATGTACAGTTATAAATGTATTTTTCCATGAGAAGAGAAACGCCACTTGTTGTAAGGATGACAGTTCCTTCCCCTCCAGCCCCCACCCTCCCCTCTCCCCAAGCCCACTTCCTTTCTGGTCCCATTTCTTTTCCATTACTCAGGGGAAAAATGAATTCTCTGTGCATTTAGAAAAAAAAATGTTTTAACTTGGAAGAAAAATTGTGTGTACACTAGGAATCCACAGAGATTACAAGGGAACTGTGCCTGACCGTGCACTTCCTGTGTGGAAGAGAGTTGCTGGCCTGTAACTAAAGGGAGCGATTAAAGAAGAGCATCTTGCATGCTGACACGTACAGTGATGATGCTCACACCGCGTGCTTGTCATAATGTAAAGTGACCTTTGCAGCTCACTCAGCGTGTTGGCTAACATTCTGCGTATCACCGAGCTGCCTAGGAAACCTTATTTTTGCTCTTACCCTAGTTCCACAAAAGCAGCTTCTGACAACGTGTGTGTATTCTGCTATTTTTATTATTATTATTCTCCTTGGATACCAGTTTTACAGAAATCTATCTGCTGTATTCATATGTATTTGTGGTTCTTTTTAAGTGCCTTGCTACATGGGAGTCCTTCCTAGCATCTCAAACAGTGGATCTTTGTCTGGAACAGGATTCTGAAGACAGGCCTTGAGGAGTATCTCTGCTCAGTCTCTGCCTTTTCCATGCAGTTTCTCCCAACCAAAGAAGTGCTTTATACAAGATCAGATACAGTAATAAATTTAACTGTTAAAAATCAGTGAAATGCAGGAAACCATTTTATTGAATACTCAGGTATTCTTGTCCTGAAATACATTTTGGAACATGCTATATATTGCTTCATATTGCTTAGCTGTGATTTTACATATTTTTATGCATTTGCATACAATTATTTTCATAAATATTGCATAATTTGGATAGAAAGTATTTTAAATATGTAAAAATAACTCAATTTCAATAAAAATTTTAATCAGGAAAGCTTGTCTTTATTCTGTGTCCTAGTCGTTAACAAGTATTTTAGTATTTTAGCATTCTTGTTGTATTCTCTTTGTTGAGTAAGTTCCTGTACTTGTAATATGATTACCTAGAGTAGTCTTCAAGGAGCTCTTTAGGATTATTTCAATATATTGTGCTAGTCAGCAAATAGCAACGTGGTACAGAAAGAGGCCGAAGGTGTTACGTGAGATTAAAGGTCCTTTAAAGTACTGTTAGTTCAGTTTCCAGTATTTACACGTCTATTAAACATCTTCCATTTGACATTTTTAAAAGGATAAAGAAAAAAAATGACTGTTCATGAATCTGACTTTCTGCAATGACAGTTGCAGCACTGATCCTGTCAATGCAAAGGCTCGTATTTGGAGTTTCAAACCTTTTACTCCCATGACTAACCTTCCTGTAATCCTTGAATTCCTCCCTCTTTGGAGAGCCAGTGTGGAAGAGAAGGGGATAAGAAAGGAAAAGAGAGTTTTGCTGGTTCACTCATGAAATAAGCATTAAAGTTTTTCAGTCAGTGAATTATTGAACCCAAAAGGTCTGTCAGTCTGCCTTTGTAATTCCTCCCGTTGTTCTCCCTGGTAGTTAAGGTCGGAGCAAGCCCAAGTCTGAGTGTGGAAGAAGCGAGGTGCAGGAATCGGCACAGCCTAACCACAGCTTTGGTCTTGTGGAACTGCAGGGCTTCAGCCCTCACCTTCACCTTTGTGGTGGAATTTGGTGAGCTTGCTCTTGCCAGTCACCTCACGGCTGCAGGGGGGTCAGCCCCTGAGCACATGGTGGCACCCGGGTGGCTATGGACCTCTCCAAGCTGGACAAGTCACGGTGTGGCTTTGGTCTTCAGAAGTGTGGGTTGTAAGTGAGACCTGGAAACCCAGCACAGCCTTTTCAGGCATGCAAGAAAGGCTGCTCTCATGCTGCCCCTATGAATTAACGAAAACTCGGCCTTTTTTTTCTTTTCAGCTATAAAATAGCAGTTAAGATGCTTCTTAAATACTGCAGGAAGCACGCATCTCTCCCAGCGTGGACAAATCTCTGTGCTGGGAGGAAGGCCACGTAGTGCCAAAGGGCTGTGCTGCGCATCACATCCAGCAGATGCTCGCAGGAGGCACGGAAGAACAAGCTGGCTGGACCGTGCTCTTTTCCCACTGCATCCTTCCCGCTGTTGGTTTGGGTTTTTTTTTTTACATCACAGCTTCTGTCAGTGTGTTCAGTAGCCCCTAATGCCTTTTCCTGTGCTTTATTTTCTTCTTTTTTTTGATCTAAACTTTTAGGATTTACCATGGTGAATATCAATGGATTCCAGAGTTTAATTTGCAGGAAGAATTAATTCATTTTGTGTTCTCCTAAACTACCCAATAATTTCAGGTAATGCCCTTTGCCCCCTCAGTTGTGAGAAGAGACAAGTAACTGTTTCCTACTTGTCTTCCCTGCACCACTCAAGAATTTACAAACCTCTATCATGTTTTCCAACCGCTGCCTCTTTCCCCAGAGGAAAAGCCATAGCTCGATACCATCTTCCACAAAAGACATTTCACATCTCTGCTCATCATTGTCACTTTTCTCGATATTTTCTAGTTATGGTGCAGCCAGTGTTCAAAATGCAGGCACACCAGAAATGTCCGTGTTGCCGTAATTATGCTTTGATTTGTTTCATCATTCTTTCCTACTAATTCATAATTTATTTTTTAAAGTGCCACTGAATGCTGAGCTGCCATTCCATAGAGCTGTCTGCTAACACTGAGAGCTCTTCTGAAGGTTTCTAAATCATTTAAATTCCTCCTGTGTGTATATACAGAAGTGACTTTTCCCCAGTGAGCATTAATTTGCATTTATTAATACTACTGAATTTTGCCTCCTGTTTTTAGATCCTCATCTCTCAGTAGCGTATGGTCCTATAAACAGGATTCCAACAAGACAGGCAGCAGTAACATTCTGTATACCAGATAAGCAAAAGTTCAAGAAGTTGAGCTAGAACAGGCTTAGTTGGAAAGATACGAATGTTTTAAGTGCAGCCAACAATTAAATATTGTAACTCTGGTTTAGGCTCCTCTAAGAAAAGGATCAGTGTCAGGTTAGCTGAGATGGAGGATGCCGATGTGTGTTACATCGACTTCACCTGTATGTTCTGCCAGAGGCATTTGAAAATTAGAAACACCACTGGAGACTTTGCATCCTTGGTAAAAACATGGGCTACGGTCCATTTTGTTTGTGATTTATTTATAATTTCTTTTCCTCTTTAGCAAGGCCATAACTTACATGGGGAAAGACTTCAATAATCGGTTATATAGGGCTTTCTTGTGACCATGTTGTTATTTTTCTGAGTTTGTAGTAGCAGTATCCTCATGCAAAACCAAGGTCTATTGTTAAGTACAATCAAACATTGTCCTTTTTGTGTCATGCAAATACTTCTGAAACTTGCAATTTTATAAAGTCTAATGTATATCTAGACCTCTTTCCAAAGATTTTCTTTTATGGAGTCTCACCTTCTTTGGGCTAAGGCTTAAGTGCTTAAACTACTTGATTACTCAAAATGAATCTGCCTATACTCACTGGATTTTGCCGTTTTCAGATAGCTTTGTACAGCTAGTTAGAGCCCAGCCATTTAAAATAACTTCTGAAATGCCAAAAGTCCATCTAGGAATTCAACTTTCAGGTACCTATAGGTAAGAGCTTCTGTCTGGAGGCCTTGGATTCCTTCTGCAGATTTGCAGACTGACATCAATTAAACATTGAAAACACAAATCTGATCTTCAAGAAAAGGAACCATTATAAAAACGGCATGATGTTTTAGTGGGTCTGTCTGCAGAGAGCATGAAACAACAGCTCTGACTGGTAGAAAATTTTCCTTCCGCTTCTGTGTGGGTTTTGTTCTCAAATTTATGTGAGATTAGTTTAAAACCAACATTAGTGTTTTATTGTAAAATTGAAAATTCAAACTGCACCTTCTGTTTCCTAGCTAGATATTCACCATCTGTAGAATAAAGAATTGGCACAGCTTATCAGCTTGCTGGGGCAGCCAGAGACAGTGTGGCAGGAGTGTTTTCTTGAACCAACAACTCCGTTCTCTGCAGTGCTGCCTTTTCTGCCCAGCATCAGAGACAGGACCACTGGGAGGTAGCTGCGTGTTCACACCCTGAGCCTGTAAACAGCGCGTTTCTCTCTCTCTTAGACTGAAAACACGTACAGAGGCAAGAACAAAAAGCTGCTCAGCTGTTTAACGGGAGCTGGCACCAGCGCACAGTGCTGGTAACAAAGGTAGAACAGGCTTTTGACAGGCTTCTGTGGGTAAGACATCAGTGGCTCTAAGCACGGAATGATTTTAAATGGTTGCCTGGTGCAGGCTTCCCACGTGACACGCTCCACGTGATGAGTGGCAAGACACATATCCAGCGAAAAAGAAAATCAATACTGGCTGCTGGACCCTGCTGCTGCCACCTTGCACCCAAAATAGTGACTTTGCATAAAGATTTGGGCTTTATATAGTGAAATTTGTTGAATTTGCCTGATTGCTATGAGCAGGAGTTCACTGTTACCTCACTAAAATAAGGATAATGCCGGCATAAATTAATCATGAAACCAACGTTCCAGCAGGAGCTTCTCAGGCCAGGAGGAATATCAAGGGGGGTCATTTTACACGCCCAACTCACACTTTAATGTCACGCATCAGAACCGCCCGCACTATCATACAAACAGCCCCTGGCCGCTTCGTGAAGAATGGATGAGGGCAGAGGTGTAGGTAATGGGCTCCTCTTACGTGTTTTAAGTTTGTTCAAAGAAAATGGCTAAATGAAGCTTTTCGGACAAATGGTGGTGCTTGGCTGCTGGTGGAGCTGACTCAAGTGACTAAAGGATCAAATTGCACAGCCTTAGCAGAAAACACCTGGACAGCAAGATGTTCATAAAGCACTTCACAGCTTTGAAGCTTTTACAGTGTGAACCAGTTATGAACTGGTTGATTGGCTTTCTGTTGCCTTGAAATTCTGATGCCCTGCCATCACCGGGGAGAGAGAAAAGCCTTCCTTATGCAATTCCGCAGAAGCGGCTTATTGAATACAGAGTGATTAAAAGAAACGTTGGAACGTTAAACTCCTTTGAGCAACCTACTTAGTGCTGCTTTTCCAAGCTGCACCAATGTTTGGGAGCAGCCTCTCCGTTCACGGTGGCTCAGCCTTGCTGGGAGGAAAAGAGAGGTTTGGATTTGGGACTTTCTGGGGACCTGAAAAGTGAAGGTACATCCTGGTTTAGGTAAGATACACAATTAACAAAATGCAGAACTGTAAAAGATGTTTAAAACATAATCACAAAAATGATCAAAAACCATTGTATTAGTTCTCCTTCAGGCAAAAACCCACACTTTGATGTTTGAAATTATTGATCTAGACTGTGACATGACACTGAGTGCAGGAATAATTCCTTTGATACCTGCATTGCTTAGAAGGTTAGTTAAGGAGTAAGCATTATTATATCTTCATTAATAATTAACCAAGAGTTGCCAGTAAGCCATTAACTGCCAAAGCCAAACTGAGAGCTGTTGTTTCATTCTCTGTGCTTGTTGATTACATGGTGTGGGGAAGATTCACTGTTCTTTAAGTAATTGTTCTAACACTATGTCAGCTTAAGGAGCAACTGAATTGCCTTTTGAAATTAACTTCTTCAATCAAAAAATAAATGTTTGCAATGTTATAATGTGATTTTATTTTTTTTAAATGAAGTAAAGCATCTCACCAGGCCCTTCTGCAAATGAAAAGAAAGAAAATGTTTCTATTTTTTTTATTTGTACTCTGGAATTGTGTTCATTTAAATAGTAAATTAAGGTAAAAAAACAGTATTTAAAAGGAGAGCTGAGCAAGAAGCTCCATCCATGTTCAGCTATCACAAAGCACCTTATGTCTAAGTGGAGAACTGTTTTTCACTCAGGTGCTGCATTATTTGGCTGTTGGGTTGCAAGGCAAAGGCAGAGTTGCCCTGAAGATCTGCACCTCCTGCCCAGGAGCTCGTAAGAATTGCCTGGGCCCCACAAAGCTGCACCACCTGCCTTTAAGACTGGCAGGTACTACCTAAATGAGCAGCAGGTCATTGAAGTTACCATCACTTACGCCTTTTAATCATGTTTTACTGCTTGATATTTCAATAGACACAGCACAAGAGTTCAAGGTTTCTATCTCATAAAAGCAAAAGAAGAAAGTTTATGAGGGTCCCTTTCAACCTATGAAACAAAATGAAAATTGGGAGTAATTCTGTGAAGAGAAAAACTATTACAGAAATTTAGTACGTCCTCTCCTACTTTTGTCCACCAACAATACCTTTTGCAGTCAACAAAAAAACCTGGCAGATACTCTGCTGAAATAAAAACACTACAGCAAGGTTAGAGAAAGATTTGTAATTGGTTTTGAGAGAAAATAGCCAAGTGAGAATACGTCTTTGGAGACTATTCACTGACAGGGCAGTACACATTTTATAAGCAGATTAATTGTGGCAGCTTAACACAGTAAAGTTGTTCAATATTTATTGGTGCCTTCTAGCATGTTACTTTATTCCTGTGATTGCACATATTTTGTTACCATCTCATTGTGGGAAAGAAAAATAATGGAGAAATATAAAAGGGGAGGTGCTGAAGCAGAGGAAGCAACTAATTTATAATCTTCTGTGATAATGAATGTATACTAGGGCACACAATTGTTAAAAGAATTGAAAAATTTTGTACAAATATTGTTGTGCCTCATTTTGCCACATATGGGTGCAGCAGATGAAGAAATATGCTTCTGCTGAAGACTGCACCTAAAACCTTTTGTCTCTATTAGCCTTTTCTTCACTTCTGGGTTTTTGCTAAAGCAGAGAGACTCTTGGTACAGACCAGCATCAACCCTATCCAGAATGTATAATACAGAGAGGCAGTACTGGGTCAAACCAGTAAATTTCAGCCAGCTTCTTTTAACCCAGGTGAAAAAAGGCCATGCCCTATCTGGCTAAAATGCAGTGATCCAGAATCCAAGGAAATGAATGAGAAGACCAGAGACTGTTCAGCTGTTCTAATACAATGTCTCTCAGTTAAGCAACATTCCAATTAGAAGTATTTGGGGAAAATTTGCTCACTAAAAAGAAACTGGAGCAGAAAAATACAGTCAGTATCTTGACTTTTATATTTGGAAGTGACCTCAGTGTTTCTGCTATTTGTTTCTAAAAGGTTGATTTTTTTTTGTGGGGGAGCATTTTCCATTGTCTCATCTCAAGTATCTCAGCTGTTCTCCAGCAGCAGCAACATGTGTTTAGAGGGGAAGTAATAAAGGCTTAATTATAGTGCAGTGTAACAGCTACAAATGCATATTCTATTGCTAAACGTTCTTCAGAAGGATGTAATCAATTCACGCTGGTTTTGAATGATGTTTCATATTGTGATCTTGTGAACAGATCTTAAAATAGCCAGTTTATAAAGGAAGCTAAATCTCTATAATTAGGAAAGCTTTTCATTCTTCCAAATTAACCCTAAAAGTGGGAGGACGGAGGTACAGCAGCTTTGATTTTGAACCTCCTAGTGAAGTAAAAAAATGCTAACAACCTGAAAGTTTGTTTTGTTTTTTAAGAAAACGTACAGCCATTAAACGACATACGTAACAACTCAATGTGGTGTATCAGAAATGAACTTAAAATGGTGTTTCTGTAATGCTGAATCACAATTAATTAGTTCAGAGAGTGAGCAGTGATACATTAGTTTGAATTTCAGTAAGAAAACAAGAAAACAGAGTGGACAGAATTCAGCATTTGCAGAATTGGTTTTGTACCATATCATTTAACAAGTGGCCAGTGGCTTCTGCTCCACGCTGTGATGGGGAGGTCCTGTTGAAACCTCAAATCTTTTGCAAACAGAATTGTAATCTTGAGTTTTAAACATGTCACCACCAACTGAGGCTGATAATGTACCAGCCAGGAAAAAACTAAACTAATGTTTCATTACAGCAGATTTTGAGAGCAGCTGCAAGCCCCTTGCCATGGAGATGGAGCTATAGTGCATGCAGAGCATATGGAATTGGGCTTGTTCAGCCTGGAGAAGAGAAGGCTTCAGGGAGACCTTGTAGCACCTTCCAGTACCTGAAGGGGCTACAAGGAAGATGGGGGGGACTTTTTACAAGGGTCTGTAGTGACAGGACAAGGGGTAATGGGTTTAAATTGGAAGTGGGGGGGTTTAGATTAGATATCAGGAAGCAGTTCTTCTTGGAAAGGGGGGGAGGCACTGGCACAGGTTGCCCAGAGAAGCTGTGGATGCCCCATCCCTGAAAGTGTTCAAGGCCAGGCTGGATGAGGCTTTGAGCAACCTGGTCTAGTGGAAGGTGTCCCTGCCCATGGCAGGGGGGTTGGAACTAGATGATCTTTAAGGTCCCTTCCAACCCAAACCATTCTGTGATTTTATTTCTTCCCTTGAGGTTAACTCTGAAGAAGCTGGGATTAATGGATAAATCATAGTTATAATAGCTCTGTTCCAGTATCTGTAGCCTTGAACTATAATGTCATAAGAAAGAAGGGCCTAGTATGAATGCCAAGTAATTAATGTTGCTTAGTGAAAAAAGCAAACTTTAGAGGATCCTGTGGCTGCCTAAAGTCCAAGGGAGCTACACCGGCCCTCTGCTCGTCCCTTTTGCAGAGACACGGTCACTGAACGCAGGGGCTGAATGTCGGTGAACGTGGAACAGCTCAACCCACGAGCCACAGGGGCCTGCCACTGAACCAGCATTTGGTTGCTGAGGCATAGCGTGGTTTTGGACTGTAGTCCCTCTCTCCTTTGCCACATGCCAGAAAACTGAGCACAGCTGTCAAAAAGCTGATCAACAAGTTTAGAGTTTCCGTATTTGCCACGAGTGTTACTTTGTGTAGCAAGAGATTCCTTATCTGGGTCTCCCATGTCACAAAACTTCAGATGAGGACCCCTGTCTGTCTTACCTTTGCGAGGACAAGTCCACAGGTGTGTTAATGACCATGGAAAGAAGGTACGTCTATTTGAGGAATATTACATCTTTTTACAATGTAAATGATTGTTCTTAAGTGAACAGAACCAGAAGTATTAGAATAAACTATAAATTGCTTTTGCCTAATCTCTTGAAGTTGCTTAGGACACACCCTGTGGCAGAGGGCAAGAAAAGCTTCTCACTTTTCTAAGTCTTTGACAACATACACATAGGAAGGAGAAAAAGCTGTCAAGTCTCTTGGCCTTCTCTGTTTCTGAAGTCTTATTATGTACTTCTGCAGCATATGGGTATAACTAATTACATTTTCTGAGCAGATGTGCAAAAGACTGATTGATATGCCAAGGCTGGTAGATGTCCAGTGAGGAGGAGACTGCTGTGCCCATGACAGATTTTGTAAAAACTGAGACATTTACAGAAATAACAAATGTAAAACATTTAATTTTAATACATTATACCTAAGGTTAAAAGAAGCCGGAGTCCATTGCCAGTGGGGGGGAAAAAAAAAAAAGTGTACTCTGTCTCTGTTGTTTTGGTGGGTTTGTGGGGGTTTTTTTGTTGTTGTTTTATGTTTTGTTTGGTTCTTTTTTTTTAAAATCTGTTTGGAATCTGTTGGGATTTTTTTTTAACTTGTTTCCTCTCTTCTCTCCCATTTTCTACTTACTGTTAAAAAGGAAGGTAAATAGGAAAGGATTTGGAAGGAAAAGGTTAACTCCCTTTCTCAGGCAAAAATAAAGAATACAAATTTTTCACATGTTTTAAGGAAGAGTCAACTTATCAGACTAGTGAGGACCTGTACACACTACACCTGTGCGAAACAGCAAACAAGGAATTAATGATGTTGTTACTGGATGCTTTATGTCAGAGCATATTTGACTGACCACTCAGATGTGCTTAACGGCACGGCAGCTAATGTTGCTGGATGTGCCTGCACCAAGCACAAAGATGCCTTATGGGTTCTGTCCTTAAAAAATATACTATCCTGTTTTTCTAATGCAAAATAAAGCTGGTGAGAAATTGACTTTGCAAAATAAAGGTAACACCTTATTTGATATCCAAAATGTTATTTTTCTCCAATTACAGCCCTTTTGTAAATCAGTACCTCAAATCATGTAATTCCCGTTAGCCAGAGCTAAGTACATTCCCACCTGGCTAGCGCTAGAGGGCCTTCTTTTGTCTTCTCTGGGTTTTTTTAAACAGAACCAAAGGAAGTTTGAGAAATCTGTATATTCTCTGTAGAGAAAGAACTAAAAAGGAAGAGTATTTTGCCTCTTGTTCATAGTTGTCACCATTCTTCTGTTCTCTTGCTAGTGTCTCTTACTATTCACGTATCTCAAACCTCTGTATTCACTTCTCCAATTTCCAGGTGCTTTTCCTTCATAGTTAATTTCAAAATCCTTCATTTCCCTCTGATACCATGTAATATTTATTACATTAGTGCTAAAGCTGCATAAGTAATTTATCAGCTATTTTACCTCTTTTCCTATTCAAGTATGAGTCATAATGATTTACTTGAAATATCCATCATTGGAAATGTGTTGCTGAATAATTTTTGGGAAATAATTCTTGGCCTGTGTATTATTCAGAGGTACAACCAAAAACCCAAGGGACAGATTCCACATTTTCATCCAACTGTCCCCTGATGGACGCTGACCCCGCGTTTGCTGCTGAAAACGTCCCCACTTGAAACTGCCTTCACGACAACACCCCTCAATGGTCCCTTTAAAGTTCTGATACAGAAAAAAGAAATACCAACCAAATAAACACATCTTTTTAGACTACTTGGAAAGGAAGGACACGAGAGACAGTGGTCAACACAAACTCATTCAGCATGAGCGTGCTATCTGCTGGGGGCTTGCTGCTTCTCCAACCAGCTGATGGGCTGCCCACCTTGTCTTCATTCAGCCATTCCTTTTGCTCCTCAGCACCATCAAACAGCATAGGTTACCCCAACTTCCTTAGAAGTGAAAGGATTTACACAGCCAGCCTTCAGGTACCCTGAAAGAGACTGTGCTAGAGCCACGACAGGGCTGGGTTTCCCGTGCAGCACGGGTACTGGCAGCGGCAAGCCAGCGCTGATCCTGCAGCGCAGGGATGCAAACCAGAGCCTTCACTTACTCTCCGCCACATATTTTTCAGCCAGCAGTGGCAGCCAGGGTATGGGTCCTGTGTTTACATGGATGAGGGATGCCACGCTTTGGGAAGTGACAGGCTGGGCTTTCAGGAGTCTGGAATCTGATGGGATCGCTGCTCCTGTGCCCCACTGACAAGCAGCTGGGTGTGCAGTCACTGCTCTCATTGAGGGAACAGCCCTTTCCAAGCAAGTGTCCCAGGCTATAAATACCTATGTTAATGAGATCCTTAAGGGAAGATCCTTGGACAAGCCCCATCCCTTTTATCCCCAGCTTCCAGCTGGCTTCTGCACCCTACTAACTGATGGCAATACTTTCTTGGCTAATTTGGCTTCTGCTGTGAGTCTGGGAGCGTGCAGCAGGGCGTGAAACACCAAGAGGGAGAGACAGCATGGATCAGATGGAGCTGTGCTTTGAAAAACACAGTGAAGGTGCTCTCTTACATGCAAAAGTAAACAAGTGGGACTAACTTGGAGGACAAGAAAACAAGCATATTTTTTCTTTCTGAGTTTCTAATAAAACCTCACTACATAGCAATATATATAAGGAAGACCACGAAGTAGTCAGTTGGTACTGAGAGGTCGTCTATAAATGATAGACTGTAGAAGCTGTGACTTTTTGAATCGTGTCATTTTTTAATGTAAGGCTGAGCTGTCACCCACCATAGCCAAATTCCGTGGATGAATGTGTAACCTGTAATTAATTATTACTTATTCTTTTTCTGTCTGACCCCTAGAGTTGGTTTTTATAAACTGCAAATTGTCAGAATCTGATCTGCATTCAGTGCTACTGACAGTGGGAATGATCAGAACTCTCTTAACAAATATAGATGGTAAAATAAAATGTCACATTTTATTACATACCTTTGTTCCATCTGTCTGAGCAATTTTTAATGCCAGATTTAAAGAAGTGCCAGCAGGCCACATCTTTCAGTGGTGCTTGCACATAGCTGCGCTGGCTTTTAGCATTTCCTTTCTGTTAAAAGGCTAATTTGGCGGCACAGTAGATGGGGCGAGAGCACGTGTGTTTGCAACGGGACACTCATCCATGCTCCTGCCCTGGTGCCAGCTCCCAGGGAGACCACGGGGAATCGCCACCTCCCAACTTCCCCTCTCCCTAGCTCACCCAATTGCTTTTCATGGTATTGCCCTAGCTGGGAAGCTGCATCCTTGTTTCCATGGAGCTTTTGAAGGTCACCGTCGCTCATCTCCATGGTGCTTGCTAGTAAGACACTACAGGAGCATCTCTGGCTGTGTAGGCTTTTCCTGTCACTCACAGCACTTCTCTTGCTCACGTACCAAATATTGATGCTTTGGAAAAAAATTCAGCGTTATCTTTACAGTACTTGGGTTTCTATCAATAACGCAGAGCAGTGGTGACTGTGGTTAGGCAGCAGCTTGTGTGCTTTTTTCACTCAGGTGAGCAGCTCCACCAGACTGCTCCTATTTCGTTCTGGTCCTTGCTGGCGATAGTACCTGCCCTGCCCGTCAGGGCTGCCTGACCAGCAGTTGAGCCTACCCTGTGTCCTCCCCACCAAGGAGGGAAGTGAAACCACCTCAGCCCCGAAGTCCCTCAAAGACTGTGGGTTTTAAGGTTCTGCTCAAACTTGATGCATTTTCTGCTTAAAAAATGCTGGGAAAAGATGAACAGGAAAAAAGACCCAGAGGAAATAACTCAGTAGAGAAATAAGATTGGGAAATGGAGCACAAAGAGGTAGAATAAAAAAAATGTAATGAGTGCCTGATCAAAGAGTAGAGAGGAGAAGAGAAAAAAAAGAGATAATGAATAAATAAGTAAATGCTACATACTCCATGTCCAATCCCCGCTTTCTGTGCCAGCTCTGCGGCACTCTGGCTCTGATGAACTGAGCTGGCACTGCACAGGGAGGAGAGTTTTCTTCTCCTTGGTAAAAGCTGACTGGCTTTAAAAGCCGACAGTGGTGTTACACAGGACAACCTGTTACTGCCCCAGCAGCAGTCCAGTAAGGTACGAACTAACGGGCTGCCAGCAGTACCTCTGTTGCTACCTCCACCCCATGAAAAAGAGTTCTCATTCCATGCTTCACCCTTTGCTGTCCTGTTTGTATTCCCTTTGGGAAGGCGGCAGCTAGTCAAACCATCTAGAAACCTAGCCATAGCAGACAGTTCCCTCTACATGCACACTTAAGTTTCAGACAGAGAGACCTTAAAAGGTGCAAAATTTCAGCTTACAGATTCGTAGCACTTACTGAACAAAAACATTGCAAATTATCAGCTACTTGGAAATACTGGCCATAAGTTTTTAAGTGGCCTTCCACGGAAATTCAAAGTGTGTTTCAAAGTTGAAATTTGCATTTATTTTGAAGTGTTCACAACATCTTACCTTGTTTTTAAAAAAAAAAAAAATAAATCGTTATTTCAGTTCAACTTTAAATGTGAAGGCATGACCAAAGCCATTTATTTCTCTTGGGCCTTAATTTTCTATATTGAATTAATTAGAGCTGGACTTACCAATAGCTAGAAGTTAAACGTTCATATCCATTTTGCGAACTGGAAAGCGAGGTGGTAAACTGCGCTGGCTGCCTCTGAGCCACCTAATGTATTTTTCAGCTTTTTATTTAAAAGCTGGCTGTACAATGGTAATGGTCAGAGAAGATGGCAAGCATTTACTAATTTAAGGCTCATTTTAAAAAAAAAATATACCAGGAAATACATATACTTGAGCCAAATATGCCACATATTTTAACAACCATTGAGCATGGTTTTGCTGAAAGAGAAGACACTGAATTTAGCAAATACTCCATCTTTCCATACTAAATCTTTGAGAAGACATTGAATTTTTTTCTCTGGTTAAACTTTTATCTTCATGCTTGATCCCTGTAAATGATACAGAATCAGGGCCCTTGTTCCTGAAATAAGGTAGGTTATAAGGGAAGGTAATTCGAGTATTGGGAGTTGAACGTGAAAACTTTGCTAACTCCAGGCTACTATTGGTTTTGCACCCTGCCAGTGAGTAAGGTTTGGAATAGACTGGCAGAAATACCCCCAGCTGTGGTCATGCCTAGGGGCAGATGTAGATCAGACTGATTGTTCCATTAAGCTCCCAGTCTGGTGAGAAGTCACACTAGTAATTTGCATCTTCATAAAAGAATTAGCAGAGCTGTTGCTTTGAAATTCAATTATCCATGTGCATGTTTAAAGCAGAATATTGAAAATGCGTTGTGCTGTTTGCACAGCTGCAGAGCGCTAAACACACGGGATGTTTGCAGACTGCCTATCTAACTTTCCGTGCAGCCAGGGAAACACAAGGCTACTGTGAAGTCTGCAGATCTAAAACCATGGGCAGGCATTGAAGCAGAAGTGAAGTTCTGAAGAAAGTTTATAACTTCATTTGTGGACATTGAGAATAAGTTCAACAGGCCACTTAAATGTTTTTATTACAAGGTGCCAGCTGCAGCTCTATAGTTAAGGGTGAGTTGAGCTTTGCATTTAAATAAGGGCTTCAACTATTATTTATGTGGATGTTGTGGTTTCCTTTTTTTTCCATCTCAAAATTTATAGTACTTGCTCTTTGTGTACATGACGAAATTCTTACTAACTAGCAAGTAAATGAAGCAGTTAAGGGCTAAAATTAAACTGTAAATTAGATCCCTGTTGTGGTTTACCACTCAGCCGCTCGCTCACCTCCCCACTGCTCTCCCCCAGTGGAGGAGGAAAGTCGGAGGAAAAGTCAAAGAAGCTCATAAAGTTGAGACAAGAACTATTTAATAATTGAATATAAATTAAAATTATAGCAATACTACTTAAAATAAGTAATTAAAATAATAGAAAATAGAACATATGCCATGATATAATTGCTCACCACCTGCTGACTGACACACAGTCAGGTCCCAAGCAGTGAGAATAGCCTGAGACCCCCCAGAGCCAGAGCCCCAGGCCAACATACTGACCAGGAAAAAGCCAGAGGACTACCCAACCCACTAACAAATGAACCCACCCCACTGCTAAGAACCACACCAAGAGCTAAAAAAAGAGCTAACCACCCAGCTATCAAGCTAGCCAAAGTCTTAACAACCCTCCCTCTCCTTCCTGCCCAAGTACTGTGAATGTGTACTGAGCATGACATCCCATGGAATGAAATACCCCCTCAGCCACCCTGGGCCAGCCATCCACACTGTGAAGAAAAGCAGCTCTTTCCTGACTGAAACCAGCGCAATCCTTTATGGAATTGGATTTTTTTCAGAATACTATTTTTTTCATATTGTTACCACTGTTAAAACTCAGTTATGCAATACAAAAAAATAGCTGAAAACCACGATGAAAATAATTAATTAAAGCTTATATAGTTGCTAAGAGCTCATTTATACTTCTAGGGATTATTACAGCATCAAAGTTTAAGCAGCCTATCATCCCTTCTTGCTAGCACAGCCTTCCATTGCCACCGTACTCCCGGTTACAGCTTTCCATGCTACAGTACTCCAAGTCAGAGGAGGGCAGTAGTCCATTTGAACAGACATCTTGGCCCAGCCATTACAGCCCTCACACCTTGGTGATCTCCTACCAGGGTGGCTGTTCAGGTGCGATTCAGCCTGCATTGTTGCAGCCCTGCAGAAGACCAGGCGTGTTCCCCAGAGGTCATGGGGTGGCTGGTAGCTTGGCATGTTAAAGCATTTTCCTACGGACCTGCCTCAGCTCTCCATGTGGGAACACCTCATGGTCCAGCCAGGGCAGTGCTAGGGGAAGCCTGGAGCTGCAGCTCCCACCAGGCATGCTCCCAGGCACCACCTGTGGGTCTGGTAGCAATGAGATGTCTTGCAAAAGCATCTGAAAAATATACTGATAGAGGCCTGCACAGCCCATTGATAAAGATTCCACAGCTGAATGGGGCTTTAGAGAAGCCACACAGACTAGATCATCCATTATGAAACAGGATAAACTGTGAGAAAAATTAATATTAAACAGATTGGTACAGGTAAGCTGCAGCTACTGCTGTTTATGCAAGGCACTTGATATATGTATTATTTTATGTCCTTCATCCTTATATAACTGGTATAATATTTCATGGACCACTCCAGTGCTTGCTGCCACTGCGTCACATTTTGGTTGCTGGTCATTTTTGCAAAGAACAGGAGGGATCGCTGCAAAAGAGACAGGGCTGACACATAATATTTATCTCTCAGTGACGAAGATGTTTTGATAGGACTTTTAGATTTATTGCTAATCAAAGTCCCAGCTCGGCATTTGAGGATTAGCGTTTCTAATTTGCTGGCTGCCTCTCTGTTAATCAGAGCAACATCTTAACATGAAGGATTCTGCAGCCTGTGGCATCTGTTGTGGGAATGTACTTCATCAAAAACGTAAGAGAAACAGACAGATCTGATCAAAGAAAAAAATATGACAGCTCTGACGTTATGAAAATTAAATGACTGCCTTTCTACGTACTACTTTTCCTACAGCAAAGGCAATTACAAAGGGAAATACAAGCAACAGAAGTTTTTTTTAAATGCAGTGAGTAACCAAGGAAAGCTCATGTATGAAAGTCCATGGCGTTTTGTATAATTTCATGCATTGATGAATCTTTGCCGAAAGGTACAAGAATTCCTTAAGCTTACAACCGTACATGTAATTAAGCACCTCAAAGAGATAACCCACAGTAATTCAATTGTTTGCCCCAAAACATCATCCTCCTGGGTCTCATGGCAAACTGTTTGTTATACAATAAGCCTAAAATGTTAGTCAGACCTGCTCAGTTCACATCGTGTATTCAGACAGCAGTGTCTTTCCAAATGAAAAACCCCAGTGGAAGAGGTAACACTGTGTTTATTTTACTGAAATACTACTGATCTGCCTAAAACAAAGTTTGGTGTTAATCAGATTTACTGCAGTTTATTACTTTTTGTTTCTGAATTACTGGAAAAGCATCAGATCCTGGTGCAGTCAAAACACCTGAGTGAACTGCAGATGAATATAAAAACTGATCCAGCCTCTTTCCACAGCACGTCTTCCTTTTGGAGCAAGTGTAAATGGTACACAACTTAAAGTAAACCCAAATCACTGCAAGAATATTAAGATTACAGCTGATTTCTAGCAACTGCTAAACACCTCTAGCCCTGAAACCACACTTTAACTGCACCACAATCTTGACACATTTCTTTTAAGTGAATGACATTCTTGTAGTCTATAGAATTGTTTATCATCTGTGTTTAGCACTGCAATAAATAATGCCTTTTCACTGTACTGTAATTTCTTTAATATTTAATACCATTCACAATCCTATTGAAAAAAAGGTTTTCCATAGTTTTTATACTTGAAGGAATTGTCTGGCAAAGACAAAAAAAAAATCTTAAGAAGTAGCAATGCTAAACAAAAAGAAGTTAAAAAAAAAGTTTAGAGTAATTCAAAGAAGTAATTCAAGCCTGTAGCACACTCCCACATTTGCTTATCCCAGTGGACATACACTATTTGCTAGCTACACAAACAATTTTTGTCAAACTTGCAATATTATAGCCCCAATATAATGAGACTTCACCTGGTTTCTTATTAAAGAGTGAAACCAGTTTGACAAAACAACCCAAACCAAGGGTCTGTCCCTATGAAGCGTTCAGATATTTAGCCAGGCAGAAAGCAGAAATGATGCCACATTACTGATTTGCTCATTTCCAATCTGAACAGGTCATTTGTAGACAATTCAGATATTAAATAGCTGAGAGAGGATTTGTAAGTGTAAGCTTGACCCAAGATCCATTTAGTTCAGAATGCAGTCTCTGGTGGGTATCAGCACTGCATTTATCACAAGAGGTTGGGTAAGAGCAAATATGAAATAATAATCCTATAGGAGAAGTCCTCTCTTCAGAGCTAAGATTGCTTCCTAAGCCTAATGCTTTAACTATACTGTAAACAGCTTGAAATCCTATCTACAATAATCATGAACATTTCAACCATCTATATATCTAATTAATTTTTTCTGAATCTTACTAAGCTCTTAGCTTCAGCAAAACCCTATGGTAATTGATACTTGAAGTTAATTTAAAAAAATCATCAGTTCTAAGCTTGTCTTACAGAGAAAAAACCTTTGTACACATGGTAACAGCTCCTGAGGAACTGGAGCTTCTCCTTCCCTCACATTACTTTCACAATGGCAACTCTTGTTGCCACACTGAATTAAACTCAGGCTTCCTTTGGAAGAACATGTCAATTATGCAAAATTATTACTGCTCAACACACAATATTTGTTTCTCTCAATATTCTTCCATTTCTTTGATAAAGATATATCCAGTTTTCTCAATGAAATGCTTGGCCTCTGTGGCCTTAAAGCAAAACCCAAACACCATAATAAGGATGATTTTTTGTTTTCTATAGCCTCATCTGTTGAGCAAGGCATACACAAATCAAAAGACAGGTAACACCACAGTCATACTGCAGCTGTGAAACTGCGCATGGTGCTACTAAAAGCCTGGCTTTAACACTGGGGTTTTAAAATGGCTGGAAACCTGCTTCACCACAGTCCCGCACTGTTTTTCACTTAAGCCAAGTTTCAGTGTCAGTCAGTGCATTGTGTAGAGCCACAGGATAAGACGCCCTATGTTCTTGACTGCTATTCTATCAGAATCAGGGACGCAGAAGATGCTGCTGCTCATCAGGAAAAAATATATTTCAACAGTACTGTTTAATCTGTCTAAAGAAAATGCAGTTATTAGAAAATGTGCAAAGCCTCTCACAGTGCGCTAAACATCAAAATAAGCCCCTAGTTAGAAAAGCCTCAGAGAGCAAAATATGTATGTCCTGAAATGTGCACAAAGGGGAGAGGCGGCCCAGTTCCAAGTTCAGAAATGAAAAGGCTGAATCTCAACTTGCAATTCCATCAGAAACTTTTCTGAACCATCCTTCCCAACAATATTCTTCTATGCAGTATTTCAGATCTTCTCAACAAAACTTCTTTAAGCCCCACATTTCCGGCTGAAACGACAGCCCCTCCTTCAGAAGTGCTGGTGCCAGGACTGCTCCAAGCCTCGAGAGGCAGCCGGAGGGTGCCCTTTGAATGGCACTCCTTGCACTTCTGTGGCAGGGCAAGGGGATGACTGGATAGGTGACAGCTCAAGTCAGCACATCGCTGCTTCCAAACCCAGCAGGAGGGAAGGGGACACAGAGATATCACCAGGGTGGAAAAATTAGCTCTCACAAGCCCCAGATAACCTTTATAGAAGAAGAGATTAAGTAAGACCCCTGGGGACAGAGGGTGCACTGTGGACATAGTGAGAACTGCTTATGAACAGTGCACCGTACTCACAAGAGTTACCATTAAGGTAACTACTCAGTAATATGTTAGATATAGCTGTAAAAAGTGTGCAAGGTGCATGATTGAGTAAGGATAAGCATCAGTACTAGCATCTTTCAGACCTAAATACAAGATTGCAGTAATCAAAGAGATAGCTAATGTTATACCAATGGATATCAAATAAAATTATACACTTTTAGAAGTAACATAACTTCTAATAAGTATTCAGAAAACTTCTTTGAGTTTACAAAATAATTAAAAACCAGATCCATACAAAATACAAATCAGAATGTGATTTTTCTATGAAGAATGACTTTCAAAGAACAGGCTACTAATTCTTACATTCAGTGCTTTCCAGACAGAATGTCCTGCTTAAAACACATTTTCCATATTCCCAACTCTGTACTCCCTGCCTCTCCCCTTGTGCTTTCACACATTACAATAGTATGTTCCATGTATTTATTTCATTATTCTTCAATTAATTCTATTTTCTATAATAAGACAGACACCAAGGTGTGGGAAAACTTAGCCCCCAATCTCTGCCACAGACTCCAACCAAACCCTGATAGACAATGATAAGTAGGCTACAGAGTATGCAAATAAGAAACTTAGGAAACTACTAGCTGCCTTTCAAAATGAATCAATGGCTCTCCTTGCCCACAGATGGAGCTTTCATTGTAATATTTTTCCTCACAGTTCTCTCTCATGGTTCACAGAAGTGTTTCCAAACAGGGTAAACATGAGGCTGATTTCATGCTCAAAAAGCAGTCTGGACACAGTTTATCCACCTATCATTCTTGTGAAAGTCGTCTAAGGACCTAGGTAACTATATCCCCTAAGTTAGCAAGCCCAGATCACCACCCAGCACTGCATCACTGGGTACTGAGCCACTTCAGCCACTACCATTTTTGCCCAGCAACTCCCTTGGATTGGCTGTTTTAGCCATGCACAGCATCTCTATACCAAATTGAAGAACATAGCATAAAAACCATATCAGTCTGATGGGGGTACAGAGCAAATTAAGCCAGGCAGAATAATACTTGGAGGTTAGCCAGAATACAAAATGTACTACAGATTGTCTCATCAAAATGGCTAAGATCTTGGACTACAACTCGGACTAAATTCCATTTAGAAAAGGAAATAAGAGATCGTGACAAACGTCTATCTGTACCAAAGTTAACCTTTACAATACCATTTTTGAAGAATAGGGGAAGAGAAAGATGGGTTCAGATCTTATTTTTGCTGGTGTCTGAAATATCCTGCTTTGATACTGAGAGATGAAGACCAGAACAGAGAAATGGAAACGAGCAGTTCTCGCTTTTAACAGCTGCTGCATTACTGCTGAAAACAGCAATTTTCCTGAGGAGTGGATTGCCCAGGGTGATAAGTAGTTTTAAATTAGAGTCAAGGAAGGCCAGACAAGGGACTAGGCCCTTTTCTATTCAAAACTAATGCATAAGAATCGAATCAGCTGTTTGGGCTGAAAAACTAGTCTAACTGCAATGTGTTCTAATTATTTGGATGACTACATTGGTTGACATCCAGCAAGCCAAATCACCTGCCATTTTATAAGCATTAAAAAAAAAAAAAGTTTATTTTCTAGAATGGTGTCAGGTGAAAGAAATAAGAACACAGGAAAATAAAACAACAATTAAATTGTATTTTTTAAGAAATACTACTTTAAGTGTTTCCTCTGCGTTTAGTCTTTGCCACAGGACTACCAAGTAAATCAAGAGAAAGGAGAAATGCATAACTTTTCAAAGTTTCAAGAAAATTCAACGTATCTCCAGTACATTTTACTGTCTCCCACCAATTCTCAAGGGTTTTCTTACCTGCCAGCACAAGCCAACATTCTCTGTTGGCAGGATCTTGAACTGGTACTCCCCAAGCTTTGGTTTATTAGACTAACTCTGAGCCAAGGTGCTAAAAGATGCACAACCACAACTATTACAGAACAAAAAAATTTACAGCTCACTCAATTCCTTCAAACCAAACTCTTCCTTCTCTGGAGTCTCCCAAGTACTTCACAAATATCTGTGGGCTAGGCAGGTGTAGCAGGGAGCTATATGAGAAAGAAAGAAAGGTCTCTTACCATGATTCTGCTTTTAGATGCCACAATGACCAACTGCTTCAACAGGTGACGAGCGTGAATCCTCCTGCAGCACCTTCTTATAGCTACAGAGTCCTGTAAGGCGTAGTACCTTAGCTGATAAATGGAGCTCTACATCACTACTCAAAATGCTGAATTAGCACTTACGCAGCTGTAGGACTATTTTCCCCTTGTTGTGTCAGCCTCTGCCTGACAAATCCTTCTTCTAGATCTCTGCAGAAATAAATGAGCAGCAAGAAACATCAGGACTCTGATACCTAGAGTGAAATTGCATCTAAATTGCCTGCTCGTTTGTCTAGATGCCTCTCAGCTGCTGTAATTAGAAACTAATGCAACTACCAACAGTGGCAGTTTCTATTGCTAAGGCCATAAATTGAGTGACTTGGTTATAATCTCTTTTTGTAAGAGCATGGGTGTGTGATAAGGGAATGATCGAGTCAGTAGCCATCACCTCCAGCTCCTGAGCTGCTTTTTACCTAGCTGATATCAGAAGTCATGGCAGCCCACCTGTATTCAGCAAAACTCCACTTGATTGCACACAGTGATCATCATGAACTCCATTCAGGGAAGAGCAGGTCAGAAAATAAATCACGGTTACATAAATATAGTGTATAAATATAGTCAATTTATACTTTTGTACACTGATGATAGACTGCAATTTCCTGCATAGGACACCATGGGAAAAGGCTTAATCTCAGAAAAAAAGGTAGAAATCTACTTGTATTTCTTTGTCTTTACATGGTTTCTTCAATTTTGACAGTTCCCTTTTCGATGGAGACTTTTTTTGTAATTTTTCATCTGATATGCTTAGTTATGTTAGAAAGTTAGTTAGAAAGAGATTTTCTTAACTTCTACATGCAGACCACCAGATTCCTGAAGAAGAATTCCATTTTATTCACTCAAAAATGCAGAACACAGACTTCTACCTTAAATATGCAGGGAAGGCAGGTCATCAGGCAGCAAATAAAAAGCAGCAGCATAGTGTCCAATGACATGGGAGTACAGACTTCTCTTAATCTGACAAAGAACTAAAGATGTCGTGATTATCTGTGCTTCCAAGCAAAATGGTAATTCACTGAAATGTAAACATTATAAGCAGGCAACATTCTCACAGGAGACCCAGGATGACAGAATCAGCTGACGTCAAGCCCCTACTCACTTGTTTTCTTTCCTAAAAAGGCTCAGTGTGGGAAATCTCTCCCCCTCCATTGACAGTACATAGTTTGTTTAGTCTTTCTATTCCCCCTCTTCTGCGCTGGTGTTTACTGCCTTTTAAGTGTGACTTCATAGAATAAATATAACACAAACCCAAGGCCATTCTCCGTTTCTGTCTGAGCACTTCATTCTCATCACATCAGACTTATTTTTAGAATATTTGAATACAGTATCTTAGATATTCTATTAGATAGAATATTCAAATAGGTATCTGGTATCAAGCCGTCAGTTGCTACTGTATAAAGAGAGGTTGCTAAGGAAGGAACAGTAGCTGCTTCCTTAAGCAACAGTAGCAGAGTAGGATGAAAACAGCGCATGATTTCTCAGCAGAAACAGCAGACTAAGAGCAGCAGTATTCTTCTATCCTTCTACTGCAGTTTCAAAAATGTAGACATGCTACCCATTACTGATACATTAAGCCAGAAAAAATATAGCAAATCTACCTCAATTTGTCAAATTTGCTAATAAATGTAAGCAAATATTTTCTCTACTTCTGAAATTCATCTCCTCATTTTTGTAGCTCTTCAGCTTTTCTTTTACAGTTTTAGACATTTAATCTCTTTCTTAGGGTTATTTTCCTACTTCAGAAAGCCAGGGAATTCAGAACTCAAGGATCTCACTTTCAGAACCACATTAAAGATTGCCAGCAAGGATGCAAGTTCTCTGTAGCTGCAAAGAGTACGTATTTAGGCATAACGTTGTCATTTAGGGAGAGATTTGTTACAAAAAGGGTTCAGTTTCTTATTTTTATTTATTTATTTATATCTGAACACTGTCAGATGAGAACACTGGTGGAAACATTTTGCTTTTGGGGACTAAACCTCTTTACTGAGAGTTCTACTGAAGCCCCCATCTTAGAGGACAGCTGCAGTAATTTCACAGTTGAAGATTACCATTGTGCCCATTCTTAATCACTTTCAGAGCACAAGGGTTGTCCTCTGCACCTAGTCCACTAAGCCATTAGCAGGTGCATAATTTAGAGATGATTATTCTGCTGATGTGATCACTTCAGGAAGCTGGTTGACGCATGCTGTTCTGGATGTAGTCACTGGTGGAAGATATTACAACAGCAGAGCTCCTCTAGGGAAAAAAGAAGGCTTAGGACTTGTCCACACGGGACAGTTTAGGATGGTTTATCTGAAGTAGCTAGACATTTGCTGTGGATTATTTAAAATCAAATGTCTGGGTGTATACTTTTATTAAGAATTAAATTGTCCTGAATCAATTAGATTAACTTACTTCCAAATGTTTTACACAGTTAATGGTAACAGACCAAGAGCAGAAGACATGTAAGGGTATCTAAAATTGTCTGCTGATGAGCACAGCCATTCTCCCCTTATGCCCCATGAATATCACATCTCACAGCAGAATGTAGTATTAAGAGCTGACAACTGTAATGGAAAAAAATGAGTTCTGGGATATGATAGGCAGAGAACGGGATGTCACCATCATATTCAGAAAAAAAGTAGATGGAGCCTGAGCACTAGCCAGTTATATTGCTTCCAGCTACAGACATCATCAAACATGCCTGCTTCATGATATCCTTTTAGGCAAGTGGAAGCTTAGCAACTTTGAAGCCAGCCTTAATGACAGCTGTCTTACCATCAACTTGTCTGGGATAGTGTTCATGAGACACTGGGGACAGGTTTCCTACAGGACATGCTGCACATCCTAGAATTCTCTATGGACAGAGTACAGGCTCCAGTATCCCTCCAGAGCAGGGAACCCCTGTTGGAAGTGGACTGGGGCTTCATGATGAGGCAAATAGAGACAGCTAATATCAAAAGCAAACCTATTGGAGTCATACCTTGGCATGCAACTCAGAGGGTGCTGAGAAACAACCATGCTTATCACACTTTCACACTAGGGCTTCCAATTCCCACTCTGACAGAAGTATTTCTGGAGTGTTCAGTTTCCTCTTCCCAGATTAGGTCAAGCCTGGAAACCCTAAGGAGCTTTTTCAGCCATCCTCACACAGGCGAGGATGACAAAAAGCCAACACTGTGTTTTAGTGGAAAGTTCCTGGTGGACAATAGCAAGAGTAAAGCTTGCACAACCCTAGGCACGCAGCAGAGGTTCAAGTCAGCAGAGACTGTGAAGCTTTCCTTCACTTTATCTTGTCAAAGTCCCTGAAAAACAAAAGACCTAGAAAGTGGAGAATAAGGCCAAAAGCTGAATCCACAATAGGTCCCCGTTCATTCGTCCTTCCATTTGTCCAAGTGAGAACCAGGCAGCTGCTGGCTACAGCTGTAGTCATGCTTGTAGTACACTTCAGGGTGAGGGCATGGTATCTTGTCTGATCTGTCCAGTTTCTCAGACACTTGAAAGGAGATGAAAAGTGCTGATGTACAGCAGGAAAGTCTGGTGTGTTGGGTTTGAGTCAGTTGTCAGAGACAGAGCCTGGAGAAAATGCTCCTGGTGTGCCTGGAGGGAGGTGCTGCAGGCCCGAGAGGTGTGGAGGTCTGCTCGCCCTTCTGCCTGCAGTGCTCCACAGCGTCCCCAAGGCCAAGGCTATGCAGATGGCCAGGGATGTATTTGATCAGAAGAGACTCAGGTTATCTGTTCCTAAAATGCAGTGCACTCTGCTTTCTACATGACAAGCCTCTGAAACACCAAAATTAGACTTCAGAAGTGTAGAAAAAGCTCCCTGCTAATATAATGTGGAAATGGACCGTCACACCCACTGTGATCTTGGACAGCAACAAAATTGGAAGACAAGAGCAGACAGTAAAGAAAACTGCAGCTGAAAAACACCAACATTATTCTCTTTTAATACATATTGTTAAAATGAACATTTTTAAAAGCTGAAGAGATGTGAGCCCAGATGCTATCACCGTATGTGTTATGCAGTTCATGATTACAGACAAACAGCAGAACACATATAAAGGAATCTAAAATGGTAAACTGTAGATTTAAATGCTCCGTAAGCATCTCATTTGTAAATACAGCGGAGCTGTTTCACTGAAGTACACACAGAAAAGGTCCGCAAGGATCATAAAACCAGCTGTGTTCAAAACCACTGAAATGGTTTCAGCCACAGTGTTTTTATTAAGAACCACTCTGCACCACAGTATTTCCTGAAGGAAGGATGATGCTTGTTTGCCATAGGCTCCTCACTGGGATTTTTTTAAAAGCAACCAACCAAAGGGCCATTTTAGTCAGAAAATGCCAACTTACTTTTGTTTTGGTAAACTCGTGCTCCTGAAAGCTTTTTCAGGTAAGAGCGAAAACCCACACTCCATGGCAGTGGAGACATACAGGTGCGAGAGAGGGAAATTCTTGCCATTTCTGAAAACCAATCTAGAGCTTGGCCAGTGCCCATCCTGGGGAGAGTACTTCACCAACAGGCTGTGGACTCTTCTGCAATACAGCTCTTTCTCTCCTGCTTTTCAGTTTCACCAGAACCACCTCTAAGGGAAGGCAGTTAACTGTGGGGATTCCTGGTTAATTGTGAGAATATATCACCAAACATACTTAAAATCATCATTTCATTGTCAGTACAATATCAACAAAAAACATCTAGAGCATATATCTAAAAAAATACACTACATCTGAATGAAAAATTATTTTATTTAAAAATACTTTACACAGCAGGGTGTCTCTCTTTTTTTCTCACTGCTGGGTCACAGAGATAAGATGATAAATTTAACCTAAATATTTGACTGGGAAAGATCCTGAGAGAGAAAGAGACCAGTTACAAGCTATTCGTATACAGTACACTGAAAGAGTCATCTCTTTTAACATAAAAGAATCTCTTGGTAATCTTATAAATCAGATATAAAAAATGCAGGTTTGCTACCATGCAAAAATGAGTGAAGATTTCATTTAAATCTGCACACAGAGAAATCATTAGTACCTTGGACCCTAAAGAGCCAGACTAAGAGAAGGGTACCTGTGATACATGGGGATACAAACTCTGGACCTACTACAATTTTGTAAACATAATTGATAGTCCAACAAAGGTGGATTTTCAATCACCTAAGTAACACTTGTAGCTAAGGGCTCTATTCTATGACTTGGCTCCCCACCAACGTATATATTCATAAAAGCACAGGCTGGGTGGAGAATGGATCGAGAGCAGCCCTGAGGAGAAGGACTTGGGGTACTGGTGGATGAAAAGCTGAATATGAGCTGGCAGTGTGCGCTGGCAGCCCAGAAAGCCAACCGTATCCTGGGCTCTATCCGGAGAAGTGTGGCCAGCAGGTCGAGGGAGGGGATTCTCCCCCTCTACTCTGCTCCTGTGAGACCCCACCTGGAGTGCTGCATCCAGCTGTGGAGCCTTCAACATCAGAAGGATAGTGACCAGTTGGAGCGAGTCCAGAGGAGGCCACGAAGATGCTCAGAGGGCTGGAGCACCTCTCCTGTGAAGAAAGGCTGAGATAATTGGGCTTGGAGAAGAGAAGGCTCTGGGGAGACCTTATTGCACGTTCCACTACCTGAAGGAGTGGACAAGTAAGCTGGGGGGAGTCTTTTTACAAGGACGTGTAGTAACAGGACAAGGGGTAACAGATTTAAATTGAAAAGGGGTAGATTTAGATTGGATATCAGGAAGAAATTCTTCACGGAGAGGGTGGTGAAGCACTGGGACAGGTTGCCCAGAGAAGCTGTGGATGCCCCATCCCTGGAAGTGTTCAAGGCCAGGCTGGATGAGGCTTGGAGCAACCTGGTCTAGTGGAAGATGTCCCTGCCCATGGCAGGGGGGTTGGAACTAGATGGTCTTTAAGGTCCCTTCCAAACCAAATGATTCTATGATTATTCTTTAATTCTCAGTTTAGCACAGTGACTTTATGAGATATGCTCTATTGCACTCAAAGATAACTTGGTCTTGCCCTGTTTGCCAAGTACTATTTACACAGTTGTATTTTAGTGAAAGCAGATGTTAAAATAAAAAGTAAAAAGCAGGTTTTACCTGGATGACTATTTGGGAATGCATTTAAATTCATCATAGGAAAGATATACCTGATTCTACAGCCTTACATTTCAAACATCTTCTAACAATGATTAATGCACAGGAAATACACTGAATTATGGAAAATTTAAAGCCTAGAATGTTCAACAGCCTGCACTGAACATTACTTTCCTGAATGTGTTGTATCAGCTGTGGCCAGGGAAAAACTTTCTGGCAGATGTTAAGCGCATCTTCAGCATCTGTAATATTCAGATCCATTTGGTGCTCAATTTTTATGGACAACTTCAATATGAATAGTCAGCAAGGCTGCCTTTTGAAGGGCAGGCTCAATTTGACTATTCACAGTGATAACAGAGATATGATAATATTGCCTGATGTTGAAGAAAAATCAATTAATTCGTCAACACTGCACAGACTAACAGAGGGTGTTTTTTTGCAAGAATATGGCCCTGGAACAAACAGAAATAGATTTATATAGAGAAAGTCTGCCTGTCTTGGTCACTTAGGCTGGAGAAAATGAAGAAAGCTATTTTGTTTTCTCCATGAATGCTCCAACATGAAGATGGAGAGTAGAAACTCATATATGCTTTTCTCCCTAAGCCAGTGACACTCTTCTCTTAGCACCCATTCTCCAGGCATGTCAGGGTGTACAACAAATACATGAAGCTGCAGGCTTCCTTGAATAATCTGTTTAAATGACTTATGAACAGCGCAGCTTGCCATCAGATATGCTAAGAATGGAGCCCTTAACCTTTAGTGGGATATTATTAATAATAAAGAATGTACCAATGATCAAACTTTCTATATTATTATCATTTCTTTTAACCTAGATACATATATACCATCCAAGACATTCAAGAACTACAAAGCAACAATTCAACTACAATTATGTCAGGAAAATATCCAAATAAATAAACTTTTAATTATGATACAATACTTATTACAGTAAAAATTGGCATTTTTTTTCTCTTCAAAAGCAGAAGCACCAGTCTTACATATAACATACAGTTTGAATGGTATCTTACATGGAATATGGTGTAATACAGTGTGCAAACAGCATTTTCATACAGAACATATTTGTCTAGTTTTCATACACTGAAATTGCCTCAAATGGAAACAAGTTCATGCTGAATTTAAAATGTAGATTTTAAAAATCAAAGTAAAATCAAAATATAAAGTACTGTTGGAATAGGTAAATGAACCATTACAAACAATGAGAAGCAAAAATAGAGGGTATTGTCAGATAAATATAATTAGTGTTGCTTGTCTCATTCCATCAAAAAGTAAACAGTTAATATTTTTGCTAGAAAGTGACGTTCTAATATTTAAGAATTCTTCAAAATATTGGTATAATTTTAATTATGTAAAAACCAAGTCAGAAATAGGACTTCTAAAAATTTCTTATTTTTGATACACTGCAATTATCATGTGTGGGCTGTGAAAAGAGATGAAGTCCAATGGAGTGAATATACATCAGCATCAACATCATGTGACTTCTGCAAAGGCCGTGATGTGGTTCTACGAGTTAAAGGAAAAACAAACAGATAAAAACCCAGAAACCACACAGATAGACAACACTTGGCATTGTGAAAGCTTTTGCCCCTTCTGCTTTAGGGACAGCCTTACACTTGCAGACTATGGCAGGATGAGGTAAATAAAGCCGGGTTTCACTTCAGTGCTCTCACTCACTCGCATAGCAGTTCTTTGTTAACCGCTGAAAGACGGGACACGTAACTATGCTGAACAAAGTAATTAGGTGCAATGGCTCTACAATATTTTAGTTTTAGATGGGGTTTCTAAATTAAGTAACAACGTGAATTAACTGTATTTTATTGCTACCTTATTCAGAATTTAAAACAGAATTCCTAGAAATTAAAATGACAGTTTCTGACATTCTATTTCAGTGTTAATACAATTTTCATGTTGCATTTTTTTAATGATTAATTCCTCCCCATGAGCTCTACAGCACAGAATCAAGGAGTGAAGTGCTACAACAAAATCGAATTCAGCGGCTGAGAACTCGCATTCAAAATTTCTTTTTCAGAATCACTACCATGTCCTCTTCATTTGCAATGTTATTCTCCTCTCCCCTTCAACAGGACGATTCTTATGAACACAGAGATGTGCATCAGAGTGTGAATATACTACATGGACTCTGCATAGTAAGACTGCAGCACCCCGAAGAGCTTTGGTACTTTTGCATGCTTCAACCTAAGCAAGTGCCTCTGCAAACGTTTGGTAAGGGAAGACTGAACTGTACAGTGATGTGCAGGATCCAAAGGAACTGTACATTACCTTTAGGCACCCAGCAATCCCTGACTGCCACCATTTTTATAAAACATGCAATGTGTAAAAATTAATAAAGAGAATATTGATGTTAAGCCATGAGTTTGTTCCCTAGCCCAAAAATGCAGAGGGAAGTAATACCACACAAAGCACTGCAGATTTCTCTCATCAACTCACCTCCTGGAGCAGACCCAAGTCAGAAGAGAGGAGGTGTAAGCTGATGAAGGGGGATTTAGGTAACACCCATGGAGAGTGGGATAGATCTCCCTATTTTTGCTTAAGGTCAGTTGTTCAAAGTTCTTCAGAAAATCCCTTATCACACACATCACAGAAAGTGCTGGAGAGAAACAGTGTCCAACACACTACTTTATATTTGCCTGTTCTTCTTTAAACTTTCTGGATAATTGCCTATCAGTCTGTTTAGAGGGAGGTAGGCAGGAGGCTTTGATTTCCACATTAGAGAAGGAAATTTAGGTACCCTGAGTGGCAGCACAGGAGAGCTGCCTCTTATTCCTCCCACCGTCTCCAAATAAGGCTGGCAGCTTTGCTCCCTCTCTCACTGTGCCAAAACTGTACTGTGTCCAGAGTAGGAGCTCTCTTCCCCCTCTCCTTTAATATGCATTTTAGCTCTCGCAATATTCTTGCTGTATTTTATGACAGCTTTCAGAAGAGAACACCACCAAATAGTAAGCACCTATATACACTATTCTCCAAAATAGAATTAATATATTTTAAATAAATAAAATGATTAAACAATTGACAGCAGATTTTTTAAAATGCATTATCAAAAAAGAATCAGTGTGCAACTTTCTGTGAAAATGTCTTCAGTAAACAATATTAGCAAATGTCATTGTTTCCAGATTTTGATTCTGCAGAAGAAAAGCAAAATTAGACCTCCTAATTAGAAAACAAGCATTAACATTTCAAAGCGGTTTAGTTGGCTGACCATCCTTTGCTTTCAGTACAGGACAGACGATAACACTGGGTAACCTCAATGACTCTGGAGTTGCTGTGAAGCTATTATGCCATTTTCTTCACAGTATTTACTTTAGTTTTCCTTCTTTTGACCCGAAAATTATCCTGTCAACTTAAACTAGCATCAATCTAAAATTATTCACTTTGTTGATAAGTAAGATGGTTTAAAAATGAGGAATTAGAGGAAAAAAAAAAGTCCTTGTTATTTATTCTAACCACTTCTTTCAAGCGCTGCTATGTGCTATCCCTTTCTCTAAGCGATACACATCTGTCTGTGATGCAGAGAACCAAATGCTCTTTCTTGTGGCATTAACTCAGGACTAGATAACTACTACTCAGGAATGGAAAATGTTCACACTCCTGCCAGCTATACTTCCAAACTGAGCAGGTGACCATCCTTGGAAGGACACGCAGAACATGGGATGTAATAGCACAGACAACAATTCCCCTTCCTCAATAAACCCTCAGAGAGCGGTTAAGCTAAGCTACCAATTGTGGAGCTATTGATTTGGACCTTAGTGAAGACTTATCAATTGATTTCCAATGGACTCAGCAGGGTGATGCATAACTAGGTCAAAATTAATCACCTGCTGATGCCAAGAAACACTGATAGAGATTCACGCAACTGTCTGGGTTTTCATGGTTTTTTTCATGTTACTGTCTCAGGAAAAACTACAAATGAGACTTGCTGAGACTCTGAAGAAAAAAACCCCCAGCATCCCTCTTGAGTAACTGAATTTCAGCTCTCTTACTATGCTTTTTACTTCTGCTTAGATTTACTGTGACCAAGTTCAGTGTGAGACACTAACCATCACAAGCGATCAGATTGACACAGATGCAGGAGACAAGCAAGAAACCATGCACAAGACCTCAGCTTCTCCAGCTCCATGGGAAATTATTTTCCTTACGGTACTCAAAAGAATGAGAATATGGTGAGGATCTGCGTAGTGACAGCAGTTTCACAGACAAGCACATCTGCTTTCGTATTATTCATCCTAAATTGGCCGTATCAGCTTGGTGTCAGCACCACATGAAGAAAGCATGCTTCATAACTGTGCGCTCACACCACCAACAGAAAAATGAAAGCTAAGCCTTGAGGGCAGGATTCTGGTGGGAAATGATCCATACCTGTGTATCTTCTGTTAAGATTTTGATCAATTTCAGTTTATAAGCGATTCTACAATGTTAAGCATTGAAAAAAATCCATTATAGATTTTGGTGGGTTTTTTTTTTTCCCCTCCAGTTTTCATTGCATAGATTAAATATTCTTTGCCTGACATCTTTTTTTTCTTCTGCCCTCCTGAACACAGTTAAAAATATTTAAAAAAATAATCACTATCTTAAAAAAAAGTCCATTTTTGAAAACAGGAATTTGAAAAATTGTTTACAGTCCTTCACACACCAGAGTTTGTTAAAAGAAATAGAAAAATACTAATGTAGTAGTTCATCATACAATTCTCTGGCTCAGCAAAGTATATTTTATGCTTTATCACATTTTAGGGAAAAGAATGAGTTCAAGTGAAATTCCCCATTTAAAACATTGCAGGCCTGCACAGAATGCTGCTGCCACACTGTACCTGCCTTTGCTTCAATTCCACACACTCGTGCACTCTTGTGCACACACTTTTACTGCCTTATACGAAGATGTTCAAATCAGTCCATTCCTGATATCCAGAAGAACCAAATGATGCATGCTTTGAGGGAGTTTTGTTGCAAAGGATCTCCTTGATTGTTACTAATATATTGATTCTGTAACAGCTACCACGTATATTTAGAACCAAATGATGCATGCTTTGAGGGAGTTTTGTTGCAAAGGATCTCCTTGATTGTTACTAATTCTGTAACAGCTACTGCGTATATTTGAGATCACACTGAATACTTGGTTCCATTACCTATGATTAAGCATCGTCTGAACATTAGATATGGTGATCACAGTTTGCATTCTGCACAAGAATTACTTCTGTTTATCTCCCAGAAGTAGATCCAAGCAGAAGAGTAGGACATGAATGCAAATTCAAATGCTTGACATGGAAACAAAATTGCTTATGGTCTTTTATGAGCTGCCTCTCCTGAGTATGCGTTTCTGTGAGTGAAACAACGTTGTACTTCTCCTTTAATATACTGTATTATCAAGAGAAAACCGTTATGAAAACAGAAATCTGAAAACACGGCTGTAAGCTAATGTGAGCACATGGGCTCTAGTCAAGCCGTCCTGCAGACACCCATACGTGTTCTAAACACTGGATAGATACCTACGTACACTTTTGGGTATCAAGCACAACAGTATTTGGATACTTCTCAACTAAAATATTTTGAAGCAACAGAAATAGACACAAACCATCTCTCCCGTTTGCCCATACTATGATGAGCTAAAATATCTTTGTGTTTTGCTTTTAGCCTGTGAGCTCAGTGAAAGGCCATTATTCTCCCTGGAGAGCCCCGGGGACCAGACCGGACTCCCTAGGCCACCCTGTTGGTAAACAAGTGCACATACTTGAAAGACAACTTTGTACCGAAGTGCTTAAGACTGAGGAAAAAGCAGTAATGTTACAGGCCCAACGTGCTTATTCTTTGTGTTAGGCCGACAAGCCGAAGAATCAAAGGTTGACCCTTGCAGTAATGTAGTAACTGAGATGTTCTTGCTCTATGTCAGGCTGACAGCGATGTTAAAGGTTAATTCTTAGAGTAATATAGCATTTGAGATGTCTTTCTGTGTTAAGTTGTTTGGATGACATTCTGTTCTTCACTGTGTGCTGGTTTTGCTAACATTCTGGCTTGTACCATGTTCTATTTTAATTATATTTTGTTGGGATTAGCTGTTTTGACTTTATTCTGGTTTTCATTATGTTCTGTTATGCACTTTGCAATGTTCTGACCATACTTTGTTAGATTTGCACTCTTCTGTTTTGATAAGGATTAGCTGTTTTTTAACTTCACTCTTTTTTACTATGTTAAGCTATTTTGGACAAGGTACTAATTCTAATGATGCATTAGATGTTGAGCTGCTTTGATGACACTGTTGCTATTTTGACAATACCCTGTTTTTCAGTGTGTTTTCTCAATGCACATTGCTAAGAATGGTTTGATAACAAGAGATGGGTCACTTGCTTATCAAAAGCAGGAGGGTACATGCTCATTAGTACCTCAGCAGTGTCCTTGTAAGCTGAGAAGTGGTTTTGTACATCAGTGGATGTTTAAAGAATTTTGTCCTTACTGTGAACATTGCTCATTAAAGGCTTATTATAATACTAAATATCATGCCCATAGGTCAAGAAGACCACTGCCCAGGTGAAGATCCTTCCCCTGAACATGCATAATAACGGAAGCAACATGCCGGCAACATTAGAATTGTATGACCAATCGTTGTAAAGGGAAGGGACTGGAAAAATCAATGATCCTAAAAGTTTTGTGTATAAATATAGCACAAAGAACTCTGTTTGGCATGGATGCTGGGTGGAGATATCCCCCATGCACCCAGCACTGCAATAAGCCAATGCTGGCTTTGTAGACTGTCATTTAGTTTAGAGAGTTGTTCTTTGTTGCTTTTTGGTAACAGTAACACTGAGAATTAAAATGAAAAATACCCTTTTCTGACATTGTGAAGAAGCTGTTCTATGTCTCATGAATGATCAAGATGGAGTAAATAGAAAAAACATTATACCTTACAAACCAAAGTGGAAAGCTTTCCCTGCTCGACAATACTACCAGAATTCATGGCTGTGTCTCTACTTACTACTGTTAAAATGTTTTACCACCACCATTACCTTCGGCACATACACAGCAGAAAAAGATTGTAGTGTCAAATTCAACAGGATTTTTGAGACAATTAACCCTGATAATCACTAGCAATTGGTATGATAGGCAACAAGAATTTCACATATTTTGAGAGGAATTCCAAATACTTACCACCACTAAAACTTAGAAATGGCTGTGTTGGGCAGGGAGAGAGAGAGATTGAGAGAGACCCTATACTATTTCTAGTTCAGTCATGCTGGAGAGTCCATCCTATGAGTGAAGTATAAGAAGCCACACTGTTAACAAGGAACAGTAACTGTGTTTGGCAACATGGTTTGGGCATTGCTGACAGAAGTAGCACTATGAAGGAACTAGATTGGTTTAGATTGAATATTAGGAAAAATTTCTTCACTGAAGGAGTAGCAAGGTATTGAAATAGGCTGCCCAGGGAGGTAGCCAAGTCACACCCCTGGAGGCATTTAAAAGACAGGTAGATGTAGTGCTTAGGGACGTAGTTTAATGGTGGATTTGGAAGTTTTAGGTTAATGGTTGGACTTGATCTTATTGGTCCTTTCCAACATAAGATATTCTATGATCTATGATTCTATGATCTATTCTATGAATGCCAAGCAGAGACTTTGGGGATAAATACAGCTTAGCTGTCAAACAGAGGACTGCAAGGAACCCACTGTGCAAATAAGTAATACTGAGCAGCTATAGAAAGCAGTGATGATCAGATACAGTAATCATCTCATCCAACAGGGGATGATCCACAGTGCCTCTCCTAATCCGACACTTCCTTCTAAAACCTCCTATTTCAGTATTCTATCTACTGCCTCAATTAGTCCTAAAATGCTTTATGTTCCCTTTGTACTTGTTTTTTTCAAAGCTAGAATACTTATTTAAATAAAAGGCTAGGAGAGTCAGCAGCTACTACAAGATGTGTACAAGCACTCTGTAAGCCCTGGCATATTTCAGGTGAATTCAGCATGAAATAATAACAGTCTCCTCTGAAACAGAAAATAAAAAAAATAATTTGTGACTACACTGGATGAAGCTGAACTTTAAATCTGGAATTCGGGGTACCACCTAGAATATCCCTATTTCCCAGTAGCTCTTGCAAAAGAACAGGAGTCTCTAACCTTGACTGTGGTAGGAAGAGAGCCTCCTCTCTGTAGGAGAGTGCCAGCTAACTAAAACACAAATTGTCCTCTAAGACATGAAGGTGGTCAGAGACAGGAAAGAAAAAGGAACAGATGGGTGATTGATGATGTTTCTTGGCTTTCACTCTTTTCATTAATTATGAGGAGTAATATAGTTAAGATGAAAGCAATAAGTCTGCACTGTTGAGCCAGCTATGGCAAGGGTGCTTCAAGGAGACACTCCAACTATGGCTTATTTGAGTGCATGAGATGTGGATACCGATGCAAAACAGCTTAATCATCTGCATGCACCACAATTAAGCAGAAGTGTCATGCAAACAGTGATCTACCCTTGTCATTAACCAGCAGCAGCTCAATTCAGAATATTACAAGTACAAATATTCCTTATTAAGTGCACTTCAAATGTAGCTCTTGACCTCCACCAGAAATCAGACAGTGGCGGCATGGAGAGCATTCCAAGCATGCCAAAAGCATTCGTTCTCCAGCAGGAAAAAGCACTGGAATAGCAAGTACCAGATCTGGAAATGCAAAAATAAGGTTGTTCCATGTCTGTGTGATGCACCATGTGTTTATTCATTTATGGGTAAATTTATAACAAAATTGCAATGAGTGAGGTCCCATCTGGTAGGCATTTCCAATGAAGTCATTCTTCAAGATAGCATCTTTGAATTGCTTGCTCCCAGATACCCATATAGTTATTATTTTTAACTACCAATAACAGAGTTGCATTGCTTCATGCTAGCACTACCGTGGCCCATGATAACTTCAGTCAGGATTTGTGCTACTCTTAGTAGCTAATTTCTGACAGTAAACTGTTTTTAATATTGGCACAGGAGCTTGCAGACTGAGAATAAGGAAAACCAGATTTAAAATAAGCCAAATGTAAATATATGTGCATCCAGAATATGAAACTGGAACAGCCTAACTGAAATGTAGTGAAAAGTAACTTGAACATAGCTAAAGTAGGCAAAGACAAGTAGCACACAAATTATTTAGCACCTTAGTTCCATGTAGGTATTATTCTTAGTGCCTTCTATTTAACTGGGTCTGGCTTCTATCTAAAACTTTAGAATAAAATCTAAAAAAAGAGAAAAAAAAATCACAAAATCTCAACACCTAAAGCACTCACATATAAGTAACTTTTTCAATAATTATTTCCTAATTCAAGTTTAAACTTGTGGTAAAAGAAGCAAGTATTTCCCAACAAAAAGCAAAGCCTCTGTATTATCATCCTCCCATCTCATTCTCTCTGTCTGGAAAGGAGAAAGGCTTTGCAACATACACAAAGACAAACTTGTACACTGAAATCCTACCAAGTGTAATGCCTTGCCAACAGTCCCAAATTTAGTTATCTAGAGAGAAGTTCCATGACAGCTAACAGCTACCTTCTACTGCCACAGGAATATGGGTTGAGAAGGAAAGAAGCTTGTTCATGTAATAGTCCTGGGCAGTTCACCAATGGCAGAGGTCATCTTCAAGCAGAGCAAGCATTATTCCTGCCACCACCCTTCCACACTCTCCCACAGCTTTCCCCACAACACCTCAATCTTGCGTAGGTCAAGTCTCAAGATAAGAACATTGTTCATCATGAGCAAGAGGGTGTCAAATCATGTAGAAACATTACGTTAACATGAAGTCTTTATCCCCAGAAAATAAATAAAATTTTCAACAGCCAGACAATGTACGTTTATTACCTATGATGACTTTTGAGCAGCAGAAATGGCTTCTATTGCAGAAGAGACTAGCATGTAAATAAGATATGCTCTTATTAATGTGGTATGTCCTAGACAACTTGTTTTAGAATTTTACAGAAAGTTTACTGAATTGATTAGTTTGAAGATACACATTCATCATCTAAATGCTTGTTCAAGCAAATGAGACTCTGACCTCCTTATGATAAGATATCAGCAGAAATAGCTTAGACACATTTGGTTCAAAAAGGCATGTTATATCATTCTGAAAAGAAATCTTATTTCCCTTCAAGGAAAGGAGTAACAAAACCAGGACTAGCAGCAATTCTTACTAAAGGACAACTTCCACGACTTCCAAGTGACTAAGACAGACTGGGAAGTGGTTAAAAACGTTTCTTCTTATGTTTAATAAGAAAAAATATCAGAAGTAATGTGGATTTAAAAGAAAGCCATAGAAACATATTTTTGGTGCCCTATCCAGTGTAGAGTTGTTTATATCTTCAAACATGGAGTAACACAAGAGATTTTAATAAATAATGACAGATAAAGTAATTAGAAAAGTAGAATTGCTTTCAAACTTTGCATTAGTAGTTCAAACTTTCCCCCTGGTAAGACCTAAAATGTGTTATTTATTTTCTTTATTTTGGTCTGCTATCTATTTTAGTATTTATTTGCTCAGGAAATTATTCACGTATAACCTTACCCAACACTTACATAGTACATCAACTTCAAACAACATAGATTTTTATTACAGGAAACTAAAATAATTTTTAAACACACTGCGATACTTAGTCATGCAAAAAGTCTTGACATGCCCAGAAGACTATCATTAGCATGTCTTAGTCCAAAATCTCACTTGCTTTGGCAAGAGGTCATGGCTTTTGTGCAGTTCCTGTATGACCCATGTTAGTCTCTATTATTATCACATTCAGTAAGTTGTTTCCCCTGCTAGTACACATGTCCCATCCCCAGCATTTCCAAGTGGGTGCTCTGTCCTGGGGCTAGCATGTGCCTGATGATAAAAGCCCACACAGCTCATCCAGAAGAGGCTGCATCCCATGCCCTACACTACTCTGAGAACATACCCTGAAGAAATAGGATAAATGCCACTCATACCCGAATTGCATAACCCCTTGGTCTCAGGAGTTAGATTTCCTTCTAAGCACTTCAAGCTCTGTGGACTCAGCCAAAGCATTAACCAAACTTACTTGAGGAACACAAGGAAACAGGGCATCAGATCTACTCAGCCTGACTCCATGGATTGAGCAATGGCTGCAGCAGTAAACTGGACTGATAAGCAGAGATTGTTCTTGGAGGTGACATGAAGAGTCTCCCAAGGAGTGTCTCTGAATTAATTCTTCCCTTCTTTCTCCTTCACTGCGATGCTTCCTTACTTTAAATCTGATTACCTTGGTACTCTTCTAAAGATAGTTTGGGATCTTCCTTCCAGGAAAGCTACATTTTACTTACTTGTTTTTTAAAAAGGTTAGGCATTACCTTTTCTAAAGGGCTCTCTACTTGGGGTATGCTGATCATGGGCATCTGGGCCAGATTATCCATATGAGAATGTTCATACTCTGGCTGACGTCCTCTGAAGTTATTTACCACACAGACAACCTAAAAGGAATTAGAAGATAAACAGAATAGCTGAGGAAAAACTTACTTTTTTGAGCTTTGATCCTGACATCCACAATTGAACTGACATCAGGTTTAGTCACAGTAGAAACACAGAAATGTGAAGTTCATGTTTTACAGAAAATCCTTAATATTTTAAGACAAAATACTTTCATCCAACCTGTTGTTACATCATCTGAAAACCAAAAAAACCTCTTATCTGAAAGCAAATCTGTTACAGAAGCTGAATCACAGAATAACAGAATACTGATGATTAGTAGTGCCAGGAATAGATGCCCAGAGCATGTGCAGCAGAATATGGCAATAACCTTAAATTCCTATGCAGGGTCAGTACCATCTAAATTTTGACCAGCAAAGACCTACTCCAGTGGAGAATAAGAAAGGCAGAATAAGAAGGCAAGGATCATGCCCATGTTTGAACTAATCTCTAAACCTGCTTAAGGCAGCAGTGACAGGGATTTAGGAATGTGATATATACCAGTTTGTTAGTGTTTCTACAAATTCAGACACTCAGCTGAGCAGCAGTGCTATTTAGTCTCTGATCAGTGTAGGCATCACTGTACTGAATTTAATACTTTAAACAAGGAATTATAAGTAGATGTGATTCTGAAGGATGTACACTTGCCTAAAGTGAGGCTTGACAAAAAAAATTATTGGTTGAAATGCTACAATCTGGTTCATAATGATGTCAAAAAAGATCATTTGATCAATCCTTTCTTCACTTCACATTTCTGGGTGTATGCAAATATAACTAAGGAAACTGATAATTAATCAAAAACAAAAGTTAGAAACACCTCTCATCATTTAGTTGTCTGAAAAGCCATGGCTATCAATATATTTTAAAGATATACCAAGTCATACACTCATTTTTTCAAACAGAAGTGACACAGACATACACTTACCAAAAACACTGCTATAGATATTCCGATTATAAATCCTGCCATTACATCTGACCAGTGATTTCGATACTCTGCTACTCTGTTGATTCCAGTAAGGAAAGCCAAGCACATTAAGCCCAAACACAGAACAGGTTTCGCAAGCCTTGTTCCTCTGGCTTTTACTGTGTTGGTGATATACATCTGAAAATGAGAAAGGAAGAAAGTGTAAGACTAATGGGTATCTCCCACTAATTGGTGAATAAAGTATCTACATTTTGTTTGAACAGACTACATGTATTTGGCTGATTTTTGGTAAAGAAACAAGAGTGTTAAAGTCATCACACTCTTTTCCTAGGGATACAGAAAAAGAATTAGACCATGCAAAAAATTACATTTTATGTAAACCTGAAAAGGCTCCAGAAGAACAGATAAAGTAGACAATCCTACCCTATTACTCCCAAGCCCCGTATTTATTTACACAGAGAGGTGGAGAGACTGATTTTTCACTGTGCAGTGTTGACAATAATAGAAAGAGGTCTTTACCCTTAAAGGGGCTACATCAAGGCCTTTTTTTATCAGCAAATGCCTTTCCTCTTCATACACAACTTCTCATGTGATTAATTAGGGATATGTCAAAAAGCATGGGGAAACTGAACTAAACGTCAGCATCCACTTCTATAGATAACG
>NW_010241709.1:0-1906 GCF_000690775.1 Eurypyga helias | reverse complement strand
GCTGAACCGATACACATGGTGACTGAGGATGTTTACCAACAATCCCCCACCAGCACACAAGCCAATCTAAATGCAGAAACATTTGTGCATCAATTCTGAGAAATCAATCTGCCCTGCTTACAAGCTGACTCCCCCAGGGCAATACCACTGAATTAAAAGCATTGTCTGATGACAGGGAAGCTCGTCTGTCCTAAGGGTGGCTGCAAGGTTTCAGCCAGCACTTTCCAAGCTCTGATGGGCCAATGGAAGAAATGAGTACCAAATCTTTAGAGTTTCCATCCTCTTGAATCTTGGCATTAGGGCTGCTTGAAAGATCCCCCCCGAAAAAAATTATACTTCAACTAACAAGATTCTTGATAAAAAAGTATTTACTTTCTGCAGATGTTTCTGCAATTAAACCACTGAAATCCCCAAAACCTTGACATTTAGACAGAGTTCAAGTTTTCAGATTGAAGAATGCAAATCTTTTCTAGGGAGTTTCACCAGACACTCCAAGCATGTAATGCCATAACTCTGAACTGCAATGGGAAACCCATGAATCTGCAAAAAACCAGTACCGTTTTGGCCAACAAATGAGCAGTCCTGTGTTTCTTTCAAATGGTCTAAATCTTAGCTGAATTTACTGGGTAATCAGTTATGAAGTGCTGCAATAATCCAGTCAAGTAGTAGTTTAGGAAGTGTGGTTAGAGTTATGATAAATTAAGTGAAGGAAGTAGTGGTCAAAGATTGTCTGAAAAGAACAGTACCTGACAGTAATTTTGTTCAAAACTAGAACAAGACCCACAACAGAGAAAGATCCATGGCTTAGAGGATGAATCAAAGTTTAAGTTTAAAATCACATACATCTTCAGGGTACTTTATGTGATGAACAGCAAACTAGTAGCAAGCTTTCAACTGACTCACACGGACCAAAGGTTTGAAAAAAAGCGTTTTGGGGTGTATCTCCAAACCACATTTCTCCTCTCTTCTTTCTGGACCATTTCAGAAATAATGTTTCTCGCTTTGCTGACTATCCTTCTACCATAGCTCCTTACATTTTTGCAGGCCCTCTTCAGTGAGTTACTCTTGCCACGTGGAATGCCAATAAGACAACTGCAACTTTAATACCCAGCTTTTTAGCCCCACTGTTTTTTTCAAGCTACAGACCGAGCAGTGCACACTGAGTTACTCAGAAACCCTCTATTTTAGTGAGTCTTGTCATACTCTGGATACTACCACCATTATCCACATTCACACTGCATTTAAGGATGTGCTAAGGAAATTATTCTATTATTCTGAATATGCAGCAAGATCATCAGCTTTCAAATACAGCTTGGGAGAATTTGACACAGGAATGTTGGCAGGAACCTACCCTGCATTTAATTCTGTAAAGTGGCATATTACATTAAAATGACTACTGAGAAGGAAAAAACAACTCAAAAAAGAGTGTAGCTTGTTAAAGACAGGTCTTGGTGAATATATTTCAGTTATCTACAACACCTGGTCATTGTCCAAGAAGATGATCTCAATGTATATGAAGTCATAACACTTAAAAATACTTGATCCCACAGTACTTCAGTCAAACTTAAAACATTTTTAATACAAAGCTAAACTGAAAAGTGCTCTGCAGAAAATTCTCAGAATCTTTTCACAACTAAGCGTGTCCTTCAAATCCCTACTCCGACAGATTACTGAGTCAGCAGACATAACTGCAGACTCATGCTGTGCCTCACATGAGTAATGAAGACCTCCATTTCCCAAGTACCTTCCTATACGTGCAGTCAAGATTGTCATGTGCAGTCATGCACATTCAAAATAACCTGAGGGTTCTGCCATCATAGGTACCATTTTAATATTTTTTTTAAAGAACAGACACAAGTGATGTTAAGAATATTTAAAAATATATTAATTATAAGAATATATTAAA